>NC_083769.1:29658813-29756313 GCF_963514075.1 Conger conger
GCGATGCAGTCAAGGAGTCTCTGTGCAGCACCGGTGGATCACTGTTCAGTCAATACTGACTGCCCAGAGTCGACACTTGACTGTATGGCAGTAAATCTGCTTTGGTGTCAGTAAAGAATGTTTACATGCAATAAGAAATACAGTCCCTAAAGCTAGTTTTGTATTCTGAAACAGCACTACCAACGATAGCCACAAGGGGACACAACATATTATACTCAGAAAATTACCACAAGCTGTATGATTAGAGCAGAATAAAATGCATTTTAGTCATAGTTAAAAGAAGCCATTAGCATCAGTCAAATATAGTCCTAGCCCAGGATCATGCCTGAAGGTACTTGGAGCAGAGCCAACATATGGAATCAGACGAGGTGCTGCTTGTGCAGAATTTCCTGACATATTGACACATGGAATGATCTAGAATCCACAACACAGCTATGTGGAGGGAATGCTTCTCACTTTAATGAGGGGGTGGTAGAGAGCCGATTCACACAGGAAGTGGCAGTTTACAGTAAGGCACTTACAGGTATCTGTGACAGTCACAGTCCTCAGGCCGAGCCTTCTTCAGGTGACCTCTGACCTCACGCAGATTCTTTATTTTTGTCTGTAATGTTTCAATCTATATAACATGAAAACACAGACACACACAGATTTAGAACATTACATTAAAAGGCTAGTTTGTGTTGTGCTAATGAAAATCTTGAGATGAGTAATCCAGTGAAGAAGGAGTAATACCTCATGGTCAATGTGCAGCTTGTGGTCCTTCCAGGCCTGCAGGGACTTGTACAGGCCCGTGTCACACTTGACTGTGTCGTTGGACAGGATGGAGCACCTGGGGAGGAGGGGACAGCACCGTTTAGCTGCTCACATACACATTATACCACCTGCACAGGTCTCTCATGGGGAGAAGGGGCCCAATGTTACAGCTGTACAAACCCCCAAACTAAAAATACAACAGTCAGCACACAAACATATTGCACAAACACACACACACACACACACACACACACACACACACACACATGCACGCATATAAAAAGACATGCAAGCACATAAAGACACACACACACACACACACATACAAACGCACACATGCACATAAACACACACACACATACAAACACACACAAGCACATAAACACATACACTCACACATGCACACACACATATACAAACACACACAAGCACATAAACACACACACACACACATATACAAACACACACAAGCAAATAAACACACACACACACACACATACACACATAAGCAAGCACACACACACACACACACTCACCTGTGGGTGACCTTGATGGATGAGGGCACTATGAGGCTGTTGCTGCTCTTGGGGCCGACAGTCACATCCATGCCACTGAACTCATCCTCCTCCTCCTCCCTGTTGTTGAGTGTCAGGTCACTGATCTGGCTTTGGTTCGTGGGGACCACAGGCTGGTACCCGTCCTCCAGGTCCACGGCATACAGGTCCCCGTCCATCTCCATGGACACGGAGCGGGATGAACGGTTTCGGGAGTAGCTCTTACTGGTCTTCAGCTCTGCCAAATTGGGGGCATCAAATCAACATACAAGTTCATACAGAAATGCAGAAGGCTTATGCAGTGGTGGTGTAGAATATGGGGTGAAGATTGTGTTACCACTCCAGAAGAAAAGTACGTAATTTTGATTATCCAGTGTAAAGTTTCTGTTGACCACTAGATGGCGGTGGACAACAGGCAAGATTCGTGCGTGCCCTCATTCACCCTGGTCTTAATTCCAAGCAAAACAAGTAAATCTTTACAAATAAGATCTGCAAAACATGGTCACGGTCAAAATGAAAGTATTTAGATTTGGGTTTTTTTTTTAAGTATCTTCTGCGGGCCAAAAAAGTCTGCAACGCACAGAAAGTGTTCCCTTTTTCTGACTGCAGCAGTTTCAGCTCGGGGGAGCTGATGGGTTTCATTTGCTACCTGTAATTTGCGAAATATCACATTGCAGGAAGACAGAAAGACAATGTGCTTGTAAGAGCAGCCCAGACATTTGATCTCAGCGCAAATCAGACATGGATTTGGAGATCAACAGTGCAAAGAAGACAGAGACCATTGAGCGCATTACTTTAACATTGTTAACAGGAGGATTAATCAGATTTATAAAAGAACAAAGATGGCAAATCCTCTGCAGCTGATCTCTGAACTGACCCCGCAGCAGACAGACAGACAGACAGACATCATAAGCAGATTCCCGTGAGCCCCCACCCTGCCTGCCCTGCATCGCATTATTGTTATAATGACTTTTGCAATATTGAAAAGATTTATGAACACAAAATTGCATAGTGGAGGCACAGAACCCCTGCCCTGCGTATTCTCTCCCTCCCTAACCTTCCCCGGTATCTGCACAGACTACCTGCGGTGCTGTAAGAGTGTGGCTCAGGGCCCAGGGCACGGCGTGCTCCACTCACTCTTCTTGGAGAGGAGCTTCTTCTTCTTGAAGGGGCTGATGCGGAAGGAGGGGAAGCCGCAGTCGCAGCCCTCCGCGTCCGAGTCACTGCGGCGGTAGAAGGGCGGCTTGACGCTGGCGGCAGACCCTGGAGGCGGACCCTGCCTGCGCGTGGCAGACGCTGGAAGCGGACCCTGCGTGCGCGTGGCAGACAGACTGGCCATGCCCTTACACTTATACAGCCTGAGCTTCCCTGTGGGGTCCTCCACACACTGCCACTTCTACAGAGAGAGGGGGAGGTAGAGAGGGAGGGGGACAGAGAGAGAGAGAGAAAAAGAGAGAGAGGGAGGGAGAGAGGGGCAGAGAGAGAGAGGGAGAGGGAGAGAGAAAGAGAGAGAGGGAGGGAGAGGGAAAGAGAGAGAGAGGGAGAGGGAGAGAGAGAAAGAGAGAGAGGGGCAGAGAGATAGAGGGAGAGAGGGAAAGAGAGAGAGAAAGAGAGACAGGGAGAGAGAGGGAGAGGGAGAGGGAGAGGGAGAGAGAGAAAGAGAGAGAGGGAGGGAGGGAGAGAGGGGCAGAGAGAGAGAGAGAAAGAGAGAGAGGGGGAGGGAAAGAGAGAGAGAGGGGAGGGAGAGAGGGGCAGAGAGATAGAGAGAGAGAGGGAAAGAGAGAGAGAAAGAGAGAGAGGGAGGGAAAGAGAGAGAGAGGGGAGGGAGAGAGGTGAGTGTGAGAGCAAGGAAGAGGGGGGTGAGAGAGGAAGAGGAGGAGAGAGCGAGTGAGAGAAAGAGAGTGAGAGGGAAAGGCTGGTTATAAGCAGACAATCACACACACACACAAATGCACATCTTTTAACAGACAAAAGAAATAAACAGCTGATCTAAGATAAAACCCTCCAACCTCCGCACCACTGCTGAATGAACTTGAAGAGAGTAGTAATTACTGTTCATCAGAAATGTAAACTGACGCACAGGTGAGAGTTTGTGTATTCCAGTATAAATAATGGCTGAATCACTTTGTTAGTGGTAGTTTTGTGTACACTATGGCAATTACCTTATCATGGGAGCGCATCTGCTGAAGCTCTCTAATTACCTTTTTAGCTTCAGATATTTGAACACCCAGAAAGACTTAAATTGCCGGTAATTAATTCTGCATGTTTTGCCCTACAGTCAAAGACAAATGTACATATCTCTACAGAGCGAGTCTCCAGTCATCTCCTGTTCTGCAGGAGGACACATCTCAGAGTGAAACTTCATTGCATGGCTTGGTGAGTAACACCACAGCAGATGTTCTGGTGCATCACCCTTAGTAACGGTGAGAGAGGGGAGTTACTGCCTCTCTGTCAAATGCTCAGAGGTCCCTGATTAAAATACAATGCATTCTTCTCCTTATTCTTTGTCTTCTTCTTCTTCTTCTTCTTCTTATTCTTATTCTTATTCTTATTCTTATTCTTATTCTTATTCTTATTCTTATTCTTATTCTTATTCTTATTCTTCTTCTTCTTCTTCTTCTTCGTAGCAGTAGCAGTAGCAGTAGCAGTAGTAGTAGTAGTAGTAGTAGTAGTAGTAAAAGTAGTATTTCATCATGGGTTATGCACTATCAATATTTAAGAAATACACAATGGAAGTGATGAGGTGATACTATGAATGAACTACAATACAACTGATCACCAAGAAATATGTACGCAGTTCCATCTGTTACTCTTAAAAAGCTCATTCAATTTACTAATATAACCTTTGTGTAGGTGGTAAGGGGTGAGCAGGGGTGTATAAAATATTTATGAGTAACGATCATATCTAGAAATAGATCTATGGAACAGACTGTCGCCTGGGCTGAACTTGTCCACCCAGCAACACTTCTGTAGACCGTCTGCTCCAGTTTGTGAAATCCTCTTCCTAATCAGCCGCAATGTGCAGTGGCACCTGCTCCTCTCACAGGCGATGGTGAACAGGGCCCGGGAGGAGGAGCACATGCAGCTGTGTGTCCTTCTCATCGCAAACCGCTGAAGCTAAGCACTTGTTGCATAACCTGTGATAAAACTTTAGGTTTTCCAAATTCATTTAAGTGCAGTGGTGGATAATGAGGATGGACTGTGATCAAAGGAAGGGAGAGAGAGAGAGAGAGAGAGAGAGGGATGAGTGTGCATCTGTTCTGAGGGCCCGAGGTGGTTTCCATGGTCAAGGATTTAAAAGGTCACATTGACAGAGATACGAAGCAGACCTGTATCTTTCCCTCTCTCATTAATGCCAGATATTCTTCTTCTTCTGTCTTTGGAGACAGCTGATTCTATCAGCCATTAGAATGCGTTATGAGACAACCCTCCCTGTTGCTAATCACCCCAAACATCACTCTCTTACTGAATCTCACTCTGCTGGACAGGTACTGATAAGACACTTCAATAATGCATTTCTTGACTGACATAATACTCTGTTGAAATCTCTGTGATTGACTCTGTGTAAATCAATGGCCGTTTACTATGCAGTGATGAATGTTGAGAATATGTCTGTGACGTGGAACTTCAGCTTATCCTGTAGCACATACTGTAATACAAATTTAGAATATGATTGTACGTATACTGTCATATACATGTGCACATGTGTGTGTGTGTATCTGCACACATACTGTATATTTAAAATATTAAGGCAGAAATGAATGTGTGACAGTATTTCATGTATACAAAGACAGTTTATTTGCATGCATGAAGGAGGAGAAATAAACTGGAGGTACATATGGTATAGACTTTGTGTTGGTGCAGAATGGTATGTGCTGTACCTGTCCCAGCTGTTCACAGGGTGTCTGATACTCAGCCCGCTGGCACAGGTCCTTCACCCTCTGGTACTTGGGCAGGAAGTTCTCCTCCTGGGCCACATCCTTCCCATCATCCCGCTTGTGCAGCAACTTCCTGTAAGAAGCAGGAAGCGCCATATAGCTCAAGTGTATAACGTAGACATATTAATGTCTTTTCCCCCTTGAAAAAAACCTCCCCCTGAGCAGAAAGAAGTTGTGCTTATTGTGATGCAGACCATCTAATTGAAAAACTAGTGCTGTATAGGAACCATCCCTTGTTGCACACGACTGTATTGGGAGATAAAAGCTTGGTAATATAGTAAATGGGCCGTATTATTCTCTGTGATTCGAAGCCTGAAAAACAAATTCCAAATGCATGATTAATTTTAACTACTTACCCCCTCTCTACGAGGAATGAGTCTCTCCACACTTTTCCCTTCTTGTTAGACTGGAATCTGAAATTAAAGGGAAGAAATGAGATATCATCCATATTATACAAAGCTGTGCTATAGGCAAAGTTATGCTTTATCCACTGAAACAATGAGGGTCTGATTTACTTTAGCATTTGCAAAAACCTTTTAACACATGCAAGACCAATAACACGACCAAATATTGGTCATGGTATTTCTTCTGAACCAATCATTGGTTGTTGTGTTATTAGTTTTGCATATGTAAAAAGGTCAGAAGGTGCACATGCTGAAGGTTTTAGTAAATCCCTAATAAAAGGCCCCAGGATTCTTTCCATAATCATTGTACTGTAAGGAAAGGAAATGGTGTACACAGCAGCCATGATTGATTTCATGATTGATCTTTGACTTCAGTCTGACATGCACAGTTTAAAAAAGCCAAAAGTAATCAGAGCAAGATGCCTGCGTGCTTGTGCACCAAAAAGATTGGCCAATTGTCCACAAGTCGGAATCAGACTCCGGTAAACGCACCCGCTGCAGAATACATTATATTGCACTGGTGAAAAAAACAAGATGAAAAAAAGCCTTCCCTTTGCCTCCTGACCTTTCCGGACTCTTCTAACACATATGAAGTATCGATCGAGCAGGGCTCAG
The DNA here is from genome assembly GCF_963514075.1 of Conger conger. Taxonomy (NCBI): domain Eukaryota; kingdom Metazoa; phylum Chordata; class Actinopteri; order Anguilliformes; family Congridae; genus Conger; species Conger conger. The sequence continues at coordinate 29,665,078 of NC_083769.1, forward strand.
TGTCTTAGATCTCGGTCAGGAACCAATGGGGGCCAGAAAGCCTCCCATCAGAGTGAGAGAGGAGTGAAACCGTCAGAAAGCCATGCCCTGCTCTACCCAGACCTGATGTCTCCCTTCCACACCAGCCAATTTCACAGCCAGGCAAGACAATTTATTTCTTATTACATTCAACAGTGCTAAGAGACTGGGTCTCCATATTGGAAGCGATGCCCACCCCCCCTCCACACGCTTTCTCCCCTCCCCATCTGCACACTCACATCCCCAAAACAATCCTCCCAAGTATTACCGAATGTGCCGATGCGGGGAGACGGAGGGGGATTATTTAATGTCTGCTCTTAATGAAAGCAATATCCAGGCAAGCAGAACAGTATTGCTGGGGAAGTAATTTCGGTAGGTGCCATGGCAACACAAATCCAAGCCAATCTGTTCTTTTATTCAGCGCCACAGTTCACAAACTATGAGTAACACAAAGTCAAACCTTAAACCTAGCCATATTCACACAGATTGGCATTTCATCCCACACAGGTGGCAGTCCAGGAAACAGCCAGGTCATTCCTCACCTGTTGACCGGCTTCTCTGTGTCCAGCAGCTTCAGGATGGACTTGCCGTCCATGTCGGGGGGGATGTCCATGCCGGCGATGTCGAGGATGGTGGGCGCCAGGTCGATATTCAGCACGATGTGCGGGTTGCTATTGGAAACGCAGAAGTGTAGAGAGAACGGAGGAAAAAATAAATCAAGGGCACTCCAGATCTGACCGATCTAATCCGAAATGTCAACTCATTTTAGCAGGAGGAAACCTTGGATGGGCAGTGCTGGGCAACAATGAGGCACAGGAAGGAAACTTGACGGGGTGCCAGTGGGAGGGTTATCTACAGAGGGCATAGATGCCTTGAGGAACAGAGCCATGGGCTCCACCATGGGGGAGATTACGCAGACTGACAGGGACCTCTGGCCATGCTGAGGTGGAGGAGCGACAGTCTAGCAACCGCCTACAGGAAACACTAACTCCTGGAATAACAGCTGCAGGCAGAGATTCATTTGCTTGGTCGAAACCTTAATTTTATTTGTGTAAAACTATGATGTCAGTTATGGTACCTCAGTTGACTTTCACACAGGGCTTGTTTTAAAATGAACTACAGCCGGCAGTTTCTATGCTGATAGAGCAGCACATTCAAGTTCATTTATTTTCATTGTTTGTCATTCCTTGCACAGTAGCTTCCCTGGTGAATGGCTCTGGGAAAACTAACAGTAGAAGGAAAGCTGATGCTGGGCTGCCTCCGATGAGTCAGAGATTATCATGCCGGAGGGCTGATCTACAGCGCTAGTTTTACACATCCCAGCAACAGAGCCACTCCACCCAATGATCTGATGAGTTTCCTAGGATTACTCAGGCCTGTTTCCAAGAGGGGTGGGGTATTGCAAGGTGTGGGGTCATTTATATAGATGGATAATCCCATTCGAACCCTAAACGCACAAATTCCACCCCCCCTTCATTCATCCTGCCAGCTTGGAAAATACCCTCCTGTCTATGGGGGACCTTATCACACTCAACGGAAAATCACCCAATAGCCATGCGAACCACTTGTGTTCACATAATCTTCTTAGCAGCAAATGCGTATTTAACAGAAACACCCGCATAAACAAAGGTTAATGATATTACAATGCAGAGAACAACAAGGGGCCACAGGGGGTCTGTGGCTACGAGGCTAACACAGTTCTCAAGGACGACCAGCCCGCTTAATGAGGCCCTGCTCAACATAGGCAGTGAGGTCAGATAACTGAATTAAAGCGGTTAGGATTACCAATCTGATCCCAGGTCTCCAGAGAAGTCAGAGTCTCTGCGCTCAACTGCGCCGTTAAATGAAATGCAAAAAAATCATTAAAAAAGGGGCAGAAAATAACACTAACAATATAAGAGGCAGCAACTAAAAAGTCCGTAGCAGCATAGCAGATGTGGATGTCCTTTAGTTTGCCTATAAATAGACCACAGCTTCCCTCTCTTCGGTGTGGTAATCCTGCGAGTGAACCCATGGGACAGGCCTGCGAATGTTGGGAGGATTTGAGATAATGCTGCAGTTGTGTGTGTGCAGACCCTGACATTCAGCGGACAAGAATGTAGTTTAAAGGAAAAGAGGGAGGCAGAAGAGTGCAGAATCACCGGGCTCTCGTTTTACTGCGGCAGTAAATTCAGTCCAAACAGATCCGGGAATGGGAATATTAGACCAAGTTTAAAATGAACAAGTGGAAGGAGAAACATCTGCCGAGCTATTAGAAGCAGGGGTACGATAAATTACACCAATGTGTGGGATTTAGTAAAAAAGTATAAATCCTTCTCAGGTATGCAGAGAATCAAACACTTACATGGTTCCTGCTTCTACGTTGGGGCCTCGAATGTAGAACGGCACGCGGATGTCGAACTCGTAGGGCATGGACTTGCCCTTGACCAGGCCGAACTGGCCGATGTGGTAGCCGTGATCTGCGGTGTAGATGATGTAGGTGTTCTCCAGCTCCCCAGTCTCCACCAGCATGTTGTAGACCTAAGACAATGACAGATGTGTTATAGACCTGCAAGACAATAGAGAAGGTGTACATGTGGAACAAATAGGTCAATATTGAGGTAAGAGAGAGGCGTTCAAAACTTACAAGTTTGCAAGCTATAAATATATACAAAGTATGTTGGCAATGGTACACATTTTATAGAATTGTGACTGTGGAAGGCAATGAATGTTTCTTAAATTATACAAGGTTTGAGGGTACAAATTATTGAGGGTACAATCATCTCGTTACAGATAATATATGTGGTTGGGAAAAAACTGTAAAACAGAGGTAAAATTAATCATGAGGGTTTCCTTTAATAGTAGTCTGGCTTTATGAGCACTTGAACTGCTGTGAACCTCATTCCAGGCAATGGTTTTTATGGTCATACCACTGTAAAATTGAAGTTACTTAAGCCCATGGGTTCACAATGAAGGAGCCGTAAGACTGTCTAAATGTGGCTGACAAGAACCATGTATGTGGTTCTGCGGGAACAGAATCATTTGCTCCAGTAAGCAAAGAGCAAGTCACGGTCCATAATTTTTCAGTGGGGTGCTTCCAACAACCTTAGCTACTGTGAAGCCGTGATAAATCTGTGTACTCTTCCTGTGTTTACTGCATACATTTAATCTCGGTGAGGCTTGTTTTCCCCACCGGAAGTTAATTGAATAGGATTTACGGGCCCCGGGGTAGAGCCGTGCACTGTGCCATAAAGACCAGGGAGCATCATTCAGCCCAAACAGCAGGAGACACTGGAGAGATCCAAGCACCCCGCTTTCACACAAACCGTCTGCAGCGGCACTGATTTACAGACGATACGAGCGGGGAAATGAATCAGCTCACCTTGCTTACCCCAGACCCCGCTTGCCCACAGAGGCTCAGAGCCGAGTGTATACAGTATCAGGATGAGGATGTATCTCAGCTCTGTGCTTAACTCACCTTCTCCACACAGTCGTCCACAGAGAGCAGGGTCTGCAGCCTCTTCCTCTGCAGCATGTTGGTGAACTCCATGTGGATGGGCTTCATGGGGCCGGTGTAGCGCATGATCCAGTGCTTGTCCGGGTTGGGAGCGTAGTTGTAGCTGGGGGTTCTGTGTAGACACACGTGTAGGTGGGCGAATGAATCACAGAACCACTCTGACGGTAGTTACAAAAGAGGGTCAAACTCTCGCTGCGTATTTCTTTCTTTGCTCCTTAACCTTGGCCCTGGTTTTAATGATGCCTCAGGTGTCCACAGAATATGGCATGCTCCAGGAGCAGACTTCATCCGGAAACAGTGATAATGTCATGGTGGACAGGGAGGCAATTACTGGTACTGCAGAGAAGGCTTATTCCTCCATGCATGAGGCCAGAGCATCATCCAGCCCTCCCTGGTAATTATCACACTGAGCATGACGTCTTTGAATTGGATAATTTTGCATATCCTTGATATTCAAAAGGATATAATATCTTGCAGGCAGAGAGCCTGTGCACAGAATACTAGAGGGGCAGAGTCTTGGAGATGAGAAATGGCATCTCTGATGAGGAAAGGGGTCTACGGCACATACGGTAGTCACTGATGTAAAGTGCCTTACTGAATCACACCCGCAGTGAATTAAAGCAATTCTTAGATGCAAAGTGAGTCGAATGGCTTGGCTGTTTTGAAAGACTGATGCCTGTGAGAGAGAAGTGAGATGGAGGAGGTGAATATGAATCTAACATGACTGAGGTGACTGTATGATGTGCGAGCCTTATCGACCCAGCGGGACACGGATCACTGAGGGAACGCCGCGATGAGCTCATCCTCATTCTGATCAGGAGAGTGTGTCCGTGAGGCTCGGTGTGTGTGTGGGGGGGAAGCTTGTGAGCACACAGCCTGTGTGAGAGCAATGACAATCTAAACCCCCCCTCTCCCCTTCCCCCTCATCAACTCCAGGGAACAGCCATGCTTGAGTGCAACATACTATCTCAAAAACAAGCACCCCTAAAGACAAGTTAAAGTTATTTCTAATTGTGGTCTAGGTAACTGAAAAGGTGAGAGCGTTGTGAACGTATGACAGATGGACAGATTTTTTTGGTTTGCAGTGGGGATATTGCATGTTAAGGTGATGAATGACGACTGGTGCTGACTGTTATTAGTTTGCAGTATATTTATTCAGTGCCGCACTCGTCCCCGGTGTTGCAGGGCCACTGGTGGCGGTTAAAGAGGCGGCATCAGAGCCAGCAGAATTGCCTCTGTCTCTGTCTCACTCCCAGTTTTATTGCTGGAAGCACTTTTTTATTAAAGCTCATCCCCAAGTCTGGAGTGAGTCACACAGGAAATGTCGATGTAAGAGCAGTGATGGAGCTCACAGACATGGTGGGCTATTTTAATCACATATTCTACAGATTGAGAAGACCATGACACATACATGCACAGACACAGACGCGCACACACGCGCACGCACACACAAATACACATGCACACACACATGCACACGCATGCACATGTACACGCACGCACACACACACACACACACACACATGCACACGCATGCACACACACATGCACAGACACACTCACACACACACACAAATCTTGGCTAATTAAATACCACCTGCAATAGCAGTTGTCGGGTAAACTGAAAGATACCATAAGATATCAGAAGGAAACTACTTAAATGTTCACGCCAAATTGCATTATTTAAATAAAACTGTTGTGCTAGATTAGTCTCATATGTTTTCAAGAAGTACAATGATACTGGATGTGCTAACTAGCTGCCATTTAATTCATCTAATTTTAACATTATGCAGAAACTACAGACATTAAAGAGAGATGATCTCTCTCATAAGATTTCTTGGAAGATTTCTTGCTACCGACCTGTACAATGAGCAATATTTTTAAGTCACCCTTTTCTTCAGAATGGCAAAATGGCCATGTGGCAAATACAGAAATACTTAGTTTTTATTTATAGGCATTTATAGACACTTCTGTGTTGGCTTTTAAGTGGGAAATAAATTGATGATCTTAGCCAGCTAAGTGGGGCCATGGGGCTACAAAACACTGGCTCATTAACTGTGTTTCTCAGTTGACAGCTTCAGAATAAAATTAGCATTAATCATAAGTCATTGCAAAGTAAAAATAATTGGTATAGATCTTGCAGTTTAATTTAAAGTTATTAAAATGTTTTGATTCAGAAGTCAAATATGACAAGATGAAAGGACAAAAGAGAAGTGAACAATGTTTCAATATAATGCCAGTATGCTTAATCTGGACAAATCCAAAAATGTGAAAATAGAAGTTTGATATTCAATGTATTATACTGATATTCATACATAAACTCCATACTAAGTAATTTAATATGTATTATTTTATCTGTTATAAAACAGCATATAGTATTTTTTATGAATTCACCAGTTCGTTCAATATTATGATTGAGCCGTTATCAGTGGAAATCAATTTGTTGAGAAGTAAATAGGTAATTAGGGGTTTTGGCTTATTTAAGATCTTAATAGCAATTTTGCCTCATATAAAATAGCTTGAGGGCTACTAGATGGTGCAATGTGCACTGTCCCAGTGCATGGGTGGACTGAGCCTGAGCCTGGTTGATGGGGAACCCGTGATTTTCCTGCTGGCTGTGCCAATTCTGACTGTGGCTGGTTGATGGGGAACCCGTGACTTTCCTGCTGGCTGTGCCAGTTCAGACTGTGGCTGGTTCATGGGGAACCCGTGACTTTCCTGCTGGCTGTGCAAATTCTGACTGTGGCTGGTTGATGGGGAACCCGTGACTTTCCTGCTGGCTGTGCCAGTTCTGACTGTGGCTGGTTGATGGGGAACCCGTGATTTTCTTGCTGGCTGTGCCAGTTCTGACTGTGGCTGGCTGATGGGGAACCCGTGCTTTGCCTGTTGGGATTTGCAGGAAGTGTCTTTCGCTGACTCATGTATCCGTGTAAGATAAGAAGTGGCAGCTGACATCACATGCTTCGGAGGAGAGCACGTCTGCCCTCTCTTGAATTGACAGTGGAGGTTGCAGTGATGACTGCCATTACATGAGTTTAATTAGGCATTCAAAATTTGGAAAATAAGTGGAAAAGCAAAAAAATGTTGCTTATAATAACATAACATAAAGCAAAGTGACACCATCGCACCTGAATGGATTCCCATTACCTTCAGGAAAGCATAACTCCTCTACACAAACACACACACACTCTCTCTCCTTCTCAGTCTCTCTCTGATACATAAATATATACATACATATATACATACGCACACACACACACAACCCACTTCTGCCTGACTGCCAGAAGGACAGACAGACAGAAGGTTCACTCATGCGCTACCCAAAGCCACCACGAGAGGGCCTCGTGGATAAACCGCTTTACCACATCCAGAACTGTGATTAAGGATCAATTTATTTATCTCAGGTTTTCACTGATTAGAGACAGATTTAACAAGCTCCAAGCACTGCCCGTGGTAGGTTTTAAAACTTAGAGTGATTTCTTGGCAGATTCTTAGAGTCCAGCAGGTTAAACCCCCCTCCCCTCCACTGCCTGCTATGTTGCACAATGCATAATCCTCTCAATCCAAACAGGTTCTCCTTCAAGACACCAGCTGCTCCAGACCCAGTAAGCCATCTTTACTTAAAAGGAAAATTTTGATTGTTTGGTTCAGGGGCAAACACTGTTCAGAAGAAATCGTTTTTTATTTTTTGGTGAAGAAAGAAGTGGAACAGAAATTTCACAGGGAGAGGAGAAATTGTAGTTTTTTGTGACAGTATTGATAGGAGCACAAAAGGTTTTCATGCAGGATCTGAGATGTTGGGTACTAAGGGGTTATAAGGTGTTCATGGTGGATTTGAGAAGGTGAGGGTAGGGGTTATAAGGTGTTCATGATGGATTTGAGAAGGTGAGGGTAGGGGTTATAAGGTGTTCATGGTGGATTTGAGAAGGTGAGGGTAGGGGTTATAAGGTGTTCATGGTGGATTTGAGAAGGTGAGGGTAGGGATTATAAGGTGTTCATGGTGGATTTCAGAAGGTGAGGGTAGGGATTATAAGGTGTTCATGGTGGATTTCAGAAGGTGAGGGTATGGTTTATAAGGTGTTCATGGTGGATTTGAGAAGGTGAGGGTAGGGGTTATAAGGTTTTCATGGTGGATCTGAGAAGGGCGGGATAGGGGGTTATTAGGTTTTCATGGAAGACTTCAGAAAGTGGTGTTGTTCAGTGATGGGAATCAGGGTTCAATATGATTTGGGAACACAGTGTTTACTAGAAAGAGGATGCTCATGATTTTTATTATTATTGTGCAGAGGCAGACAGTAGAGGACACGAGAGCTGCCTTTCTGTGACAGGGGAGGTATTTGGCCATGGACACTACACTACAAAGTGTAATATACAGAGTGGTGGAAAAGACAGGGGAGAAGCAGGGATGAAACACAAAAGTGCAGACAGAATTTTGAAGGTGTATAAAGGCATAAAAAGTAGAAATAAATGTGAGCAATCTAAAGAGAGGAATGGGAAATGGCTGTGTGGCAGAACTGAGGCAATTAAAAACAAACACAAAAGAAGCCGGAGAAGACAGTACCAGCTCCACAGCATCTTTGTGATGCTAATGGCCTGCTCCTATAATTGGAGGGAAAAGGAGGAAGACACAGCTAGGCTCTGTAGGCTTTTATGACTCTTTCTCAAGTGGCAACTTTGAAAAGTCCCATTAGTCATGAAGGCTGTGTTACCCAGGCAAACAAAACATCATTCTTCCTTGGGTTGGAATTAAAAGCACTACCCAGATCACTTCAAAACGTCCTTTAAAATATCCTAAAATCAATTCTGGCTGAGGACTGAGTTTATTATGAAATGGTAAATTGAAACTCGTCTGTCAAACAGAAGGTAAAATGACTGCCTTGCAAAGTAATACATTCGTCTGCATAGTAAGTTTCCAGTGTGTAATGCATTTGTAATGCCTGTGAATTTCTATATGAGACCCCTGTGGTCTCCGTCTCCCAGAGTAGGGCGTTCAGTCCTCTGATGCTACAGTTATGAAATATGACACATGCATCACTAGTTTAATTTGTTATTGTCCCTGGGAGAGGACTGGGAGGGAACTGAGAGAGGGTGCGGGGTGCTAGCGCGGGACTGGACGAGGGTCAGGGAGAGCTGCTCAGCTGCTGCTGCTGGGTAATGATGTAACAGGCCAGCGACGACCACATACCACAACACATCCTGACAGCTTTTCACATCAAATTACATACCACACCGGCTATAGGACTTGACGTGCGGAATTTCGCTGCTCTGTTCATGGTTAAATCTTCTATATAGTGTGGAGGCAGCGGGATCGGGAGGTTTGACAGCACGACATCTAAAAACAAAGCTTTGTCCTTGACATCAACCCCCCCAGGGCCATTTATAAAATGTGAGGCTGTTGTAAGACTATAAACTACTCTACTACTTTGAGAGGGCATAGGAGGCGCCTCTCTGAAAAACTCCAACCCAGGAAAAGTGGTTGGACACACCAAATCCCCATTAATTAGTCTTCAAAAGGCCAAATACTATTCTGGGTCAATCCAATTAAACATAATCCCTTTGTACTTTAAAAATGGAACATGATCAGGTTTAATTTTGACATTTTATTTCTGACAAAGAAAAGAAAATTAATTTTCAGACCGAGACATATCAGACCTGAACAGATTAAGGAAGTACTGTAGGAAGCTGGGAATTGATTCTTGTGTGTGCACGCTCGAGTGTGTGTTTGTGTGTGTATCTCATACAGCTGACAACTCAGCAGAAACCCCATGGTATGGCGAGGATTATTGGCTGGTGTGGGTTGGGGGGTGGGGGGTGGTTGACTGAACTGAATTCTGAACCAAAATGGTCAGCAATTAGCAGCAAGCTGCACTGAGTTGTCAGCTGACACTGCCAATGAAAATATTGCTCTACTGTCACTGACTGCCAAGCAGCACATGAGCTGCAGGAAGGGGGGAGACAGAGAGAGAGAAGGAGGGAGACAATAGAACAGAGGGAAAAGTGAAGTGAAAATAGGAGGTTACGAATAATTAAATATTTCATTTTCATTTCCATTTTTCTGTAGGTAATTTCTCTGGCAGTGCGAACACTGCACCCGCATGCCCTTCAGTTAAAGCACCTCTGAAGTGACATTTAACGAGAGGGAGGAGGGGTAGACTGAGAGAGAAGAAATGCTGATGCACAGAAGATTGCACATTCAATCAGGAAGTGTAAGAGAAGAATTTGGCCTTGAAAAATATGGGAATTTTACCAAGAAAATGTTCCCTTAAAACTGAAAACATGAAATGCTTTTCTGTTGACATTATTTCCATTCCCTAAGCAATCCATCCTGCTAAGAAAAGCATTCCATGTCAATATATTCATGTTATTCTCTGGCAGGGCCTCTTTCCCAAGGAGCCTCTGTGAACTGTCAGGTTTTTCATTATCATAAATGAGGAGTCACATCACTGAAGCCAATTCTCATTTTGCAGTGTTTGATTTTGATACCCTGCATTGCTTCCTATGATATCTCATTTCAATCTAATACATGTGTTTGAGTGCATGGAGGTGCACTTTGAGCTTCAGCACAGTGAGTGTTGGACTGGCCTGGATGGTGTGAACTCACATGTGCTGTGATGCGTTGCCGAAGGCAGTGCTGTACTGGGGTGCTGAGTCCTCCGGGCCATGGGGGGCAGCATGACTCAGGACCATCATGACCGGCCGGTGAGGGTACATCTTCTTTGACGTGCGAAAGTAACTGATGCTGTCATTGGTGATGATGTCAGTCAGGTAATCCTGCACAGGACAGACATTAGGGGAAACACCATAATTACAGGGATCGATATGACAAAAACACAAGCTGCTTTGACTTTGGTGCAGAGAGCAGTCTGGGAAAGTGGAGGACCTTCTGTGACAATCTCACGAGTGCCTTGGTCAACTGATCCACTGGAGAGTCAGCACTTTTTCAGATCCTTTTTTAAGCTCACGTTAAACTCGAAGGCGAACAAGAAACAAGCCACATCTGGAAATGAAATGCTGGCAACTGTGAAAGAGAAGCACTTCTGAGAAATGACACAAAGCCAGTTAGGGATGGGAATCAATCTTTCCATGACCAGGTTGGAAACATATGCAGGAGGCATTTCTCTGTTGAAACCCTTTATTGGTAGAAGGAATGTCTACCATTGCCCAGGTCTCGCAATTGTTGGCAAATGCCACAGAGACCAAATTGGTGCCAGGTGCTATTCATCCTTTAGGCAGTGGGGGTCAAAAAAGGCATTGAATCAGAGAGATTCTTAAATAGCATACTGTAGCACACACACACACACACACACACACACAAACACACACACACACACACACACACACACCAACACACAGGCACACACACATGCATACACATAGACACATATACACGCACACACACATATACATGCACACACACACCACATACATGACCCACGCACACACACACTCATAGACTTATACACTTGCACACCCACAGACAAACACACGCACACTCAAACACACACTCACACACAGACACACACACGCACACACACATGCACGCACGCTACACACACACATAAAAAAGAAAGGCCTGAAGGACACTGCAGATTGCATCCTGCAGACTTGGCCAGGCCAGCGGACAGCTGTGATTTGTGGCCGAGCATCAGGGCTGAGGAATGAGGCTGTGGCCATGTGCTCATGTGGCACCTGGGCTTCAGACACAAGCAGAACTCTCACAGCGGCAGCAAAGCAGAGGCAGGCGTGGCACAGCGCAGCACAGCCCAAACCAGGAAATGAGACCCAATCATTCATTTGCATTTCCTTTTCCTTTTTCTCCTCGCTCTGAAGGGCGAGATGAGATGTGCGATAAATCTCGGTAACTGTAGCCCTCCCAGCTAGTTCTGGCTGAAATGACTCCACATTACACCGTGATTAGTTTCAGTTGGAGTGCGGGAGAGGAACCGGCAGTGGTGGCACCCATGAAGGCTTCTGAGCTGGGAGCCTGGGACCTCTGGCTCTCGTGAGGGAAGGCTTCAACCAGAGAGATGCTGGGGAGAGTGACTACGGCAAGTTTTGTCATGGGCCCTCTCTCAAATAGAAATCTCTGTTCTGGGAAGATGATAGCTCTGATTGCACAATCTCTTTTCAGCCAAAAATCAAGACCTGATGAGGTCAAGCTAGTAAAGTTCCTCTGTCTCCTGCCAGTACACTTAGAGCTTATGAGTTGGAACACAAATTTCTCCACATACATTCCTGAGATTCTGACTATCCCCCAGGCAAACTGCCACGTTATAATCGAGCCTCACGACGGCCAGCAGGAGTACAGCACATGCATATGAATAACACACACAAGGGCCACATATCGACCAAACGCAGAAGCAGCGACAACGAGCAAACACACACGTAGCAGAGTAATAATGAGGCACACAAGCAGAGCCTGCATAAACAGCCAGGTGGTGCTTTACAGAGATAGTTTCCAGTATGAGCTCACCTTATGGTACTCAAAGCCGTGTTTCTCCCGGGCACCGTTCCTGCACAGGGTGTAGTTGTAGAAGCGTGAGTTCTTCACCAGCCCCACCCACTCCCTCCAGCCAGGAGGGACGTATGAGCCATTGTACTCATTTAGGTATTTCCCAAAGAAGGCTGCAACAAAGAGAGAGAGATGAGTATTGAGTGTCTGAGAGGAGCATTTCCAGAGCTTGTGGTTCTTTGCTGTTATTCATTTAATGTAGTCAGTAGGGTAGTTTTGTCCTTGTTTCTATAACTTTGTTTAAGTTGGTTTGTTGGCAAGTTATCAGTTAAGACTGTACTTCTTGCACCTACTGTCTCTCAGGACTGTACTTTCCCTCTGGAAGGAAATACTGCATTTTGCACCTACATATTTAAGCTGCTGTGAGTGAGAAAATCTGGTAAATGCAAATAAAGTGAAGCAAACCATTATCTGATCAAAAGGTTTATTATCACTTATTGGGAATCAGCCAAAAGCACAATGCACAAATGCTATCGGGAATAAAATCAGCACAATGGCACCCTTAAACTACACAAAAACATTTTTTTTTGCAGTTATACTGTATGTTGATGGCAGCTGAAATGTGGCTTGTTTCCTTGAGTCTAGGACACATTAGATATTGGCATTAGAACAGATTCACAGGGCCTATACCACCAGAAGAATACAAAGGGGAATGAAAACAAGGGATTCTGAATTGTATGTCTTAATGGTTTTGTTGTTCATAGTTAACTGCTTCCATGAGGGGTGCTCCTGTTAAAACGACTGCAGTTGGATTGTCTCCTGAAGGGTCAGCAGGTTATAATTAAATTTGTTACTGAGTATCGCAGCAGCACTGCCTGTTATAAAGCCCCGAGTCACAGAGGAAATGGGAAAATAAACAGACTCTGTAAAGGATGGAAAACCTTTATTATACCTGCAGCCATCACCCGTTGCCTTTATAGGCAATACCACAGAGATACCTCACAAATGTCTTACAGAGATACATCTGGTTTGACCATTTTCTTCTGCTGTTGAAGAAAAAAATAGGGCTGGTGTTTGGATCACTAAAGAAATGTAATTTCTTCTTTCACATTTTCTAGTTGTACTTACTGCACATAAAATACAGGTTTGTACCAGAAAAATCTCTGTGTAATGTGTCAAGGAAAAATATCTTGACATTCTTTTGTTATTGGCCATTGACTTTTCTCAAATTTGACCACACTGAAAAGAGTCAGGCAATGTCAATACCTATTCAGACTGATAGCTTGTCAGAGAATCACTACTCAGAGTAGAAGCCAATAATGTCAACAACTAAAGGGCGGCACCCATAGAAGTTAAATGTTAACAACAGACAGGGGAAATAAAACCCTGAAAATAAATAACGGAAATCAAAACTTGATCAAAGACAGAAGGACTCCTTATTTCTTAATCAAACAACAAGGTGCCCTTGCTGAAGCCACAGACACGGTTGTGGTCTGTCCAGTGTATTAAAATCAACTGGGTGGAATAATTGGAGTTTTTTGGGAAGCATGACGGATTTACGGAGGTGGTAATTATTTCTCATGGGTTGGAGAGGAAACAAGAATAAGGAAGTGCTCCACTGAGCATTTCCTGTGGTGAGCCAAAAAAGCTAACGCTCTAGAAAATGTGCCAGCATGAGTGTATGGAATATTAACAATGGGAGAGCACTGTGGGGAATTCTTTTCTGTGGCAGTGCAGAATAGCTAGTCTTGCCAGAAGTAAAATTTGTTCTATAAATACTGGACAGAGATGGTCAAATGAGACTAGCCTTCATTATAAACCACTATGAAATCAAAGTTTCACTAATAGACTGTCTGATCCATCCTCAAATCTATGATGAAGAACACTTACTGCAGCACTGCAACCCCCCTCCCCCCACCAAAAAGAAAAATAAGTCAGTCTCAAGAAGTATCTTAGTCCTATATTTACACTTAAAATCTTATTTCTAGTCATTTCTAGACAAATATATTGCCAATGAAGTGACAGTGTTACGCATTTCAAGATTTCCCAACAGGGTTACAAAATGTCAAACAAACAAGGTAAAATAAAACAAGCAAATATTTTCTACTTGAGAGAAGAAAAGAAGAAGTCATTTCAATGCCAAGGCTAAACATTTCTGAGGACATGTTTTTTTCAGTGTGAGAGGGAGAGCAGGAGAAAGAGACGGAGGTAGAGAGAACAGGACAGGCACTGGAGGACTGACCTGTGCGGTAGCCGGTGCTGTTGAGGTAGACACTGAAAGTTCGGGGCTCGTGTTGGGCCTGCCAGGAGGGCGAGGAGCAGTTCTCGTTGTTGGTGTAGGTGTTGTGGTTGTGCACGTACTTCCCGGTCAGCATGGAGGAGCGTGACGGGCAGCACATGGGCGTGGTCACGAAGGCGTTGGAGAAGTGGGTGCCACCCTGCTCCATGATTCGCCGCGTCTTGTTCATGGCCTGCATGGACCCTGAGGAAGAGGAGCGAGAGGAAGGCTGGGGTCAGCGGGACCAGTGGCGGACGCAACACATGGAGATACAAATAAACAGGTGATACCCACACACGTCCCTCGATCCAAAATACATATTTTTACTCTTCGGAGAATTGTGTTGGAGGAGGAAGAAAAGCCCTCTGAAAGAGGATTTCACAAGGAGAGAAAGGATCTTGGCTGGCAGAGGCTCAGTGCAAACACAAAGCTCACCATGCTGGGTGATTGGCCTTGCTAGATACAGTATGGAAGGGAGTGCAGGGCCCAGCCAAGAGGGGTACCTGAAAGAGCCTGTTTGATTTTGGCAAGGCCCCATACACCTCATTTGGCTTAGAGCTCCCCACTGCGTAACAACATTACAGAGGTCAATTAATCCTGTCTTTTCAAATGAAACAAAAGTGCCCCATAGCTCCATATGCTGCTCACGCCGTGGCCGGGAACCGCTCTTTCCTGCGGTGATCACTTAGCCCCACAGAAGGGGAGCTTTCTGGCTTTTCAAAATATTTATTATGTCTTCCCTCCAGGTGATTTGAGGTCTTCTGGAACAAGGGCAGTAGTTGTGCCCTTGTCCTTCTGGGCCTGGGGGACAGTGGGGCTGAATTTAAAATGCTGCCCTACACAAATCTCCCACCCCTCACTCCCGCAGAGAGAGACAAACTCCAACAACAAGCCGCTATGAAGGGGAGGCCCAAGTTCTGGGGAGCCTGGCTCAGCTTGACCTTTTTCAAATGCATTCGCTCCATGTTTTGCAACCGAGAGAAAAAGGTCAAAACTAAGGGCCTGGTTTCAAAGGCATGTTCAAACAGCACAACATGAACTCCTGACAGGCAAAGCACAGTTAAAAAAAAGAGTGTACGTGAGCCCATTTCAGATACAATGCACTCACTGCTGATACACTTCCATTCAATTGAACACAATGCCTTTGTGCATTAAGCACGTGATAATTGTTCAAGGTGAGAAAAGACCTTTGAGAATTTTTGGCCACTGAACCAGCAAAAAAAAAACATTTTCATGTATTCGCTACATTGTAAATGAAAAATCAAAAGCACTTTGTAAAATATGTTTTTGAATACACCTTTAGCATTTAGTGAATGCATAACTACCTTGCAATATTTCTCTCTCAGCTAGAGCTGTCATTTTTCTCATTTAATGGGAAGATTCAGTATGCGGTTCAGAAGATGCTTTATTAATCTCAGAGAATGCTGCATAACTGCAATAATTTATGTTTCCCAAACTTGTGAGGAAAATAAATATTCAAAACCCTTTGTCGCCTAATAAACATAAGTAGGCAGGAATGTCAACATTATATTCCATTATTTTAGAGGAGAAAGACTTATTATTTTGAGCTAAAAATAAAGCAATGAGGAGGGAGATGAAGAATGGAAGTCTGTGGTATACTGTATATGTCTGTGTATGGCTGTGTGTCAGTGTGCATGCAGATGTTGTTCCCTGTAGGCATATATGGACAGAGAGAGCGGTAGCAGTTCTACAAAATAGAGCTTTTGAATTTGAGGACAGTGGCCAATTCTCAGTTAGTCCTCTGAGACCCATCACATCATTGTGGTTTAGGGAACAGATGCCTGGCCATAAATTCACTGCTTTCAAGGGTGTGCCTATTGGTGAAGGACAAATTCCATCTGGAAATCTTCAGAGCACAATCAGTGCTAAAGAAGTGAATAGAGAGAGGATTCACAGAGCACAGGCCAACCACTGTTTGATGTGGACAACAGGGGCCTTGATTGTCCACTCACTGCACATTGTTGAGGGAACGTGTACATCTGTCCAATTACCACTGTGACGCTTTCTTGTCTAGAGTGGTGAATACATGCGTGTAATCTGCTACAGAATGATGTGTGAGGGTTGAATGATTGTATACATTGTGTACCATGTACCAGGTTTTTGTAACGCACTCGTCTAAATTTGTTTCCATAATTTATAAATATAATAACGTTTTAAATAACCCAGTCCATAATAAATCTATCTTTCTTTTAGCTTAATTTTAGTTTCTAGTTTCAGTCAGACATTTTAGATCCAGATGGATTCCTACAACTTAAAACAAAGCATATTTTTATATTTTTGTGGTTCTTAGTGATTTTTCTCTTTGGTGCTGTGAAGGTCCTTTGAAGGCTTTGCATTCATAGAAAATCAAGAAGAAGTATTTGTAGCATAACGGCTGTTGACATGGCAAAGGATCTTATTCTGAAAATGCGTCACAAACGCGGCTGGCTTGCGTCTTTGATAATCGCAGCTGTGTAAGTGACTGACAATAATTTCTCTGTCTGAGGGCTTTAAAGAGTTAGTGCTGGCGTCAAACAGTGCCGAAATTAAGGACCCTGGTCCTGCTATCTGTCACACCCAAGAAGAAAGCTAAACAAACTCTCCAGCATATTTTGTTCGAGGCTGTCTATAGATATGAACATTTTCACATTTCAAAAATAGGATGCTGTATGTCTACAGACATGTCTCCTACATCAATTAGCACTGAGGCAACAGCAAATGCAATGCCGTGTGGTCTGGCAGCCTGCAGAGACAATGAAGAGAATCTGACTTCAGACCATCGTGTAAACAACCAATACGACTGAGCCACCTGCCAGCGTACTCCCACTCAGCCATTTCAGCCCCAATTAATTAGCTTAAAGGTTCCCCCTGTCAGCGCCAGGTATCCCCTCGAGAATGACAGAAGCCAAAATGTCAGTGGATACTTGCAGCAATAGAATATTTGGGCAAAAAAGGGAAGCATATAATTGAATCCCAGAATGTTTTTAAATTGAATAATGACCCCACAAAAAAAAATAACAGTTTAAATCCCTGTGGGATCCAAGTGTATTATTACCATATCTAACAAAGGACTAGCGCCAACAAACAAACAAGGACAGGACTATTAATCAGTGAAGTAACACCATGTAATTTAGCTTGATTTCAGCTTGTTCGGTTTGTACTGCAGATAGACGTCATATTTTCAGCACACAGATATTATTCACGCTGCCTGTGGGCACAGGCCCTCCTATGCGGTCCGTGGAGGTGGTGCGGTGACAGTGCGCTCACCCAGCTCCAGGTCCTGGTCGTCGGTGAGGATGAGGATGATGTTGGGGCGGATGTTGCGGCGGTCTCTCTGGAAGCGGGCCTTCAGGCGCTGACTGGACAGGAAGATGGAGGCGTGGGCGAGAGAGAGGAGCCCCAGGAGCAGGAAGAGAGCTGTGGAAAGCCCCTGTCCCGCCATGGCACTGAACCCTGCTCTGACCGACTCACGCTGCGGCTACCCCCCTCTCACTGCTCCTGCCAACAAAGCAAACGGAGACATGCGTCAGTTAGGCACATACTGCACACCACTACAACAGTCTTTTTGATACCAGTTCGACATCGAGTAGAACATATCAGCGTGTTATGTTAAATATTTGAGCGTAGCTGTCCTTCCGACAACATGCCAGCCGGCTGCTCTGCTCTTTGCCGAGACGGCAGTAAAACACAGCACACCTGCTACATGGTTACAGCCGTGACAAATCAGTTGGAGTATGTGCTGTTCATTAGGTAGTATGAGGCAGTATGATCCAGCTCCCTGAGCACTGAGGAAAACACTGCTAACTGCACATTTGCATGATCCACTGCCATCAAACAGCCCACAACAGCAGCAAAGCTGGAGGTTCCACCTGCCTCCACTGCCTGTGGCCATGCAGGTCCCTAGCCCTGCTCTGTGCCCTGTAATTGGATGGGGGACTGTAGTTAGTATGTAGCAGTTCAGCAATGTGTCAGTTCAGGAGCCACCCCCCCCCCCCCCCTCGCACCAGTAACATCTGCCCTGGTAGAGCGGTTCAGCGACGCGTCAGAGAATTAACACTGTGTGTGAACGGTGCTAATGAGTTCCACTCTCTCACCCACCATCATGTGTTGCACCGCTATTACCCCCCCCCCCCCCCCAAGTGGTGGGAAGGTGAGAACACCTGCCCGCTGCAGAACTCTTCACATTTTTCTCTGTACCCTCCTTCTCCCTGTCTCTCTTTCACACATACGCCCGCACGCAAGCACGTGCGCACCCGCACACACACATGCACGCACAAACACACACACAAATATGCATGCCCACGTGCTCTGTCTCTCACACACACATGCATACACGCACGTACTTGCATGCGCACAGACACACACACGCGCACGTGCCGGAACGAGAGTACTCTCATGATTATCACAGCTCCACGGGAAAATCAGGATATAAAACCTGGCTGTGGTTATTACCATAATGACTATAACAGCTACCCTGGGCCTCAAAATGATTATGATATTCTTTACTTATTCACTGGAAGCAAATTCACCCGATGACACTGAGACCCACTGCACAGTCTGATGTGAGAATCTGAGGCTTGTTGCTCAGTTGCCCCGCTGGCTGCCCACCCTGCCAGCACTGCCACAGAATGACCAGTCAGAGCGCTTCACAGGGGGGGAGTCCGGGAGGCTTCTGCCAGAGACTGGCAGATGCAGTTGGCTCGGTGCTCAAAAAAGCATCCATAAAAACAAACCAGTTTATGCACACCAGTCATTTATCAGCCATTAATAATGCATTAGGAGCGGTATCCTTTTCATTCGCGCATGTAATCGTCTGCTGAGCGCAAACACATGGGGACCAGCCGGGCGCTGAGCGGAGCCAAGGAACGCCGTCGGACTCACCGAACAGGAGGATACAGTGGAGAGAGACCGGGGGAAACGACAGCAAAGAGAGAGCAGAGAGAGAGCGGGGGAATGGCAGCAAAGAGAGAGCAGAGAGAGAGAGCCGGGGAACAAGGGAAGGGAGAGAGAGTACATGTAAACCCCTGCACTCACGGACAGAGCTTTACCTAATGGATGTTATGATAGGGAGAGGAGAATGGAACAGTCCTGATTGCCGTTCCTAGAACCTGGCAGAGATAGGATCTTGAAGGGATTAAGGATGCTATTTGTGTCATAGACGATTCAACTGAACTAACCCCGCTGTATTGCTTTTCATGATGGTATTTAGCTTGTTTAGCTTACACTTACACCAAACAATGAGTGGCTTATCCACTTGAGTAAAAAGCCAGACCACTGTCTTTTGGGCAGGATTTAAAGAGAGAGCCAAGTTCACTTAGTGCCAAAAATGCTTTAAAATATATAAAATAAATTCAACATCACTATTGCTTCATAACTTCCTATGAGATGTGGTATCATGGAAAAAGTATAGTTAAAAACCCTTGATTGGTTGAAGTGATATTCATTAATACCTTCTGCCATTGTACGCGCATTTGTGTGTGAACATCACTCTTTTTCTACAGTGTCTATGTATGTCCAGTGTAGCAGGGTAAAATCAATGTATTTCAAGAAAATATATTTTAATAAAATATAATAATAAAAATAAAATCTTTACTTCATTACAATACTTTTCCTTGTTTTTCTTTAACTCCATAATTTCTAACAATGTTACGACAAGGAAAGTACAAGGAAAATAGGAGAGAGCAAAATAATTCAAAATGAAATATTCTTGAAATAAAAAATGAAGGCAATTATTTTTAGCAAAGTGAGTGAAGGTTCAAATTCCAACAAGCACATTGAGCAAGAAAACGGATTTAAACCACTGCACACCTACCAGTGATACAATTCAATTATACAGCAAACCAAGGCCTGTAAAAAGATGAGCCTTAAGCTCCAACCAAGCCAAGCCAAGCCCCCACTGCTCGACAGCACTTGACAGCTATCCTCATAATAGTTCTGTTACAGGACTGAAATTCCATTTCAGCGCAATTAAACATCGCCAGTATGCAGAAGAGCTAGCAAAGGTATTGGTGTATGTGAATTCTCCTGTGCCCATCAGTCTGTCTGTCTGTCAGACACTCAGGTAATTACCTGCTGCTTTAGCACAGCCCGGAAAGGGGTTAATGCGCTGTGACCCTCTCTCAGTCATCCACGCGGATGGCTAAGGCACGTTTGACTACTGGAGTTCGCAGGCCTTTATAGTCACACATCAAAGCACCCCTCTCTCGCCTGGGCACTGCACTCCACTGATCAGCGCCCGCATTACCTGCTCCTGAGGGAGCTCTCCACAGATACAGCTCCACGTCTATGTAGGGACGGACCTACAGTATGTAATGCGCTCTTAGCAAGGTAGTGCAATGCTGAGTCCCCTGCGGTGGTTTCTGGGGATCCCTGTGGCACCTTCTTTAATTTGACATTAAAGCTGAAAGTGAGAGCAGGCAAAGTGGGCCAGCCTTCTGATCTTGGGCCGCGTCGGCACTGACACCCCACCACTTTCACAGAGCCTGCTCCTTTTTTACGCCGTCAGAGGAGGCAGCCGGAATGTGTCGCCGCTGCATGACGGTGAAATCTGAGCGGTTTGCGCTCCGCACAGCGGGCTTGTTTCTCGCAGGTTACCCGTGAGTCAGATCGGCCAGCTGTAACTGAGGGGTAGAACAGTGATGCGACACCATGACGAGGTGTTAACGGCTTTGTCAGTGTTGTCCCAGAGCCAGCACAAGCAGCTGTAAGACTGAGCTGTCCATCCCCACTCAAATGTTACTGTACATTCACTCAACCTTGGCGAGGACAGGCGTTTCCATTAGTCTTTTTTGGTATGCTCTGCCAAATGATGCAGGTATGCACTTCTGCACAGTGCATTTAAGGGACAAGCTTAGCAGCATGAACTAAAGAGATTGTGAAAAGCATTAAAAAGAGCACATGGAGATCTCTCTCCCCCCACACTCTGGATCTACCATGAGCAGAGCCTTAGGAGCAACTGATTTTACACATAAATTCTGTTTTATTTTTTTGTTTTTGTTTATTTTACTACAAACCACTCATGATTAGCAATGCAATTGTTTCACAGCGTGTAGTATGTTTCCTACTGTTGTCTGACCTTTTTAAATGAACAATTTAAACTAAACCTTACTAAATGCCATAATAAAAATATACTACAAAATAAAATATCAAATCAAAAGGCTTCCTGGTTTCACTTCTGGATTTCACATAATTGTTCATCACATTCATGAGACTGTGGACACCGTGATAATAAGGTGCAAAAGCTTTGCTTCTTTTGTTGTTCACACAGCGGTATGTAATAGGTTGTCTCATCCAGGCAATTAAATTAAATCCCTATTTTAAATGGCAAAATGGGGATGTCATTTGCGTAACTGTTATTTGTGTACAACACTCTTTAGCAGCGAGACTGGTCCTACCCTTTGATTTGTACACAATCTACACAAAGCTGCTGGTAAGCAGCACGGAGTCCCGCCGCGCGTTTACAAAAGAGTGGCGAGAGAAACAAAACAGCACAGAGTGATCCTTCACAGCCTCGCGTACAGCATTACAGGCTTGTTAAGTCCTCACAGTTACTAATGCCAGCCTTTTACATCTATTCAGTGTGCGTTGGGGAAGAAAGCATCACTCCCTGTCTTCCCAACACCACTACCAGTCCCCTTCCAACCAGGGCCCCGGGACATTAAATGAGCTCCTTTTTCAATTCACATTCATTTAATTTTTTTAACTCATGCTCATACTTTTAAGACCTTTCCAGTGTCTTATGTGTATGCCAAATATACTATAAGGATAGCACAACAGTTTAAGTGTGTCTTCATTGTAGCTCTCAAAAGTAAAGGATCTTTCTGGAATAAAGTCATTTCTTTGCACTTGCTGTATTCCGTCCTTTCACTATGCTGCATTTTTATTTATCTCTCTTTTATCTGAAAATGTTTGACTGTAAACGTTAAAATTCTTTTGCCTTTTTAACTGTAAAACATCTCATTTGATCTAACCTGAAAATGTTGGTGAAAAAATATAAAAGTATAAGCAGTAGCCAACTTTTTAACAGAAAGTAAGCTAACTAAAGTACATTGATAATGCTGACAAGAGTACCGCACCAACAAGTGAACATTTAATGACATAATAATTAATCTGTTATCTGTTTGAACCGACTGTAAAAACTGTAAAAACTTCAGACAAAAATATAAAATAGCATTATCATTGGTAGATATTAAATATGTAATATATAATTGAGTGAACCAGTCATAGGCAAACCAAATAAAATTATATCAACCTCCAAAATAATATACAACAAATAATGTCTTCTTAATTCCATAATGTGGACAAATCAATATTAAAACTGCACTAAAATAAAAGCAGCCACAATGCCAACATTTATGAAAACCCCAATAATAATTAGAAGAAGAGAAAGAAAAGGGTGAAATTCAAAGCTAATACAGAGGTAACAATTAAATGAAATGTACTGCAAATAGAAATATAAATCCGCCCTGCAGTTCACCGTCCATATTTGACACATTTGAAAATTGATCAAAGTATTTTGGCTGACCGTTTTACGGGCACGCATGGATAAATCGATGTGGTCCTGAGAGGGAGTGCACTGCCCTGCAGGACTACAGCGGGGTGTGCGCAGCCGGTGGAGGGTGGAGCAGAGAGGAGGTCGGTGAGGACAGCTCCCCGCTCCCCGCTCTCCGCTGCGAGGCTGTGGGCTGCGCTCTCCGCCGCGCTCCCTCTCTCTCCCCTCCCGCTCCTCCCGGCTCCAGCAGCACTCCCGCCATTTCACGCAAGAGCAGCTTTTGTCCCAAATACAATACAAGGCGGCCGGGAGCATTAGAACCACCCAATTTAAAACTGCCGCGAGCCGTGAAGCCGTTATTCCATGGGTCTCCCAGAAAAATAAGGCTAAGTTTTGAGACTACACAGGAAAGGAGACAAAAACTTTACCCGGCCAAATGATACACTGAATGGAAAAAATAAATCTTTAAAAGAGAAAGAAAAAAGAGTAGAACACATGTAGACATGACGCTGACATGTGCAGCGGTGTGCCGGCTGAATGACAGCGGCACTCAGGTGCAGCCCAGCGGTCCCGGCGAGCCCTACCTCATCGTACTGATGCTCAGGTCGCTCCTGATGCTCCGCTCAGGAAGGGCAGGAAACCATCCAGAGCAACTACAGCTGCATCGCAGTGCAATCCCCGATCACAGAGCGATAGCAACTGTGTCCTTTCTCTAGTCGCTGCTCTTTCTGCATCTCTCTCTTTCTGCCCGTCTCACTGTATCCGTCCCCCCTCGCTTTCTCGCTCTCTCTCTCGCTTTCTCTCGCTCGCTGCCCCGTCTCTCTATCTGCACTTCACTCTCTCTCTTTCTCTCTCCCTCTCTTTCCCTCTCTCTCTCTCTCTCTCTCTCTCTCTCTTTCCCCCTCTCTCTCTCTCTGTCTCTCTCTCTTCCACAGCTGTGTTCTCTCTGCTTTAATTTCTCTTCCTCACTTGTAAGGCATCCAATCTCAGAGGATTGATGTGCTCTAACCTTGGGGTCTGCTGTTTTCAATTTACCGGCCTAATGTCTTCCCACTCTGCACCATGCACCCCCCCCCCCCTTCACCCAGAGCTCAGTCTGCCAGTCTAGCCGGCAATGGGCCAGGCAGACATTTTAAAACAAGGGTTAAAAGAAACACTGCCAAAGTGCCAAAGCCACTGGTATTGTGCGGTCCGACGGGGACAACATATTCCACGGAGACAAAGAAACTGTGAATTAATCAACAACAGTTCATGCACCACTGATTCATTAATATTGCCTGTCTCCAATTACTTCATATATTCAGCAGTTAACTATAAAATAATTTTGCAAACCACATGTAGAAAAAAAATAATTTCTTCTTAATAAAGAAAGTGATTAAAGATCCTTACCTAAATGTAATTACATGAATTGATTTTAATATAAATTAATTAAAATTGAAATTAAATTAAAATTGTATTTTAGTCCAGGGTTTTTGCAAATTAATAGAGTGATGTGAGCATTCACAAAAGGCTATTTTGAAGGCAATTTATTTAAAAAAGTATCTAATGAGAACATTTTGCTGTACTCGATCGATCTTTATCCTGGTTTCTTTTATATAAATGGGTATTTTTGTGATTGAAAGATGCCTTTTGCTTCAAATATAAAGAAAAATTAAAAGATTAAAAAAATCTTAGGCAATTTATGTGTAAAATACCCCGATGCATGCTTTAGCACAATTTAGCTGAACACACATATCAAATATACCCTTTCTGAAATATTGATCCAATAAGAAGTACTGTGTAACTGAAAAACAAGGCTCCCATAATTATTCAAACAAAACCATCCAGAAACACAGACAAAACTGAGACCTCTGACCCCCTAACAAAACAAGAACGACCACAGTCTAGACATCTGCTGAGAGGGGGAACAAAACAAGATTTCCCTCCAAGAAAGTTCAAAAAGTTCTTATTTCATAGGACTATTAAAAAAGAAACTCCATCAAATTGACTATCCTATCTTTTTAATTAACTTTGTCCCTTTGCTTTCCTTATCGCAACACATTAAGAACTGCCACCCAGAGAGAGAGAGGGAAAAGGGGAGATCAGCAGTGTGAGGAAGAGAGAGAGAGAGAGACAGAGAAAGAGAACGTGAGAGAAGGAGGGAGAGACTTGTACAAGATATTCAGAGGCCATTGGCAAGGAGAGGCACTGACTTCAGAGTGCTGAAGAAACCGACCAGCAGCCTGCCTGGCTTCAGCGGCCAGTCAATAATCCCTGGATGAATCATTTGTAACGCCGTTGGATAGATTAACATGTAAATTTTTATTACTGTGCCGAAATGGCCTTCGCTTGCAGAGATTAATGCAAGTATAATTGAGTGTTTAAATGATGGATGTGTTTCGGGCTCAACATGGGACTGGATCTATATGGAGCGATGTGGGTTTAATGAACCTTTGGTGGTCCATTGTGCGTCTGGAGCAGAAAAGCCATTGGTTTGATGGATAAAGTGCCATTTTGAAACGGTCTTGTCCAAGCAGAAAAGCTCATTTCTCCAGGCTTTTTTTACGATGGGTTACAGCACCTAGCTCCTTGGAACAAAGGCACCGCCAGGGCCCTCCTTAACATGCAGGGGCTGTGCTGGCCATGCGGTTTCAACTCTGGCCTTGGTGAATTGGGTAAAGGGTACAATATGTAGGTCCACCAATGGAGTGGTGAGAGCAGTTTCTGTGGAAGGAGGACATCCAGAGAGCTTTGTTCTTATTCTACACATCCTAGAAGGCCTGTTCCTCAGCTCTTTGGAGTATATCACTGATTAATCTCCCTGCTTTCTGCACCGACATAAATATGACATATACATGTGTGTGCCCATCATGTGTATTGTATGTATACTGAAATATGTATGCATATGTTACACATATAGTCTATCATGCAAACAAACAACCTAAAATACATAAACTATATTCTATATTATATATTCTATTGTATATCATATTGTAAATACAGAACCATCAATAAATATGTCACATTTACATTACATTATCATAACTGCGATTCCTGCTCTATCACAATCAATTTGCAATGACTTTATATTTCCATGAAACTGACTTGAAGTCCTCAGATCCCCAGCATGTGGAGCGGTGGTCCATTATTAAAATAATAATTAATCGTACACATGCTATATAGTGTATTCATCAATTCCGATGTAATTACTGAGACACAAAGGTAAAGTGGGTATGGAAATGATCTGTTCTTTGTCTTTCCCTGTGTCTCAATGGCCAATAGGGACTTTGAATTGTGGGTAAGTGTTCCAAGTGGTCTGTTGTGCCCTTGAGCAAGAAGTACTGCTTAATTCAGTCCAGTTTAACCCCAGTCATATAAATGGGCTACAATATGTCTAAGGTACATAGAAAACACAGAGAAGCACAGAGACTTCTGGTAAAGGCGATTGCTAAGCAAATAAGTAAGGCTACATAGGCTTTAAAGGGATTACATTTAATCCTGATCTCTGGTGTAATGAACTGTAATAGCAGATATTGGAGACTAAGCTGCCACAGCTACAGCAAATTCCCTCATAGGTATCATCTGATCAAGTTACAACGTGGCCTTTTTCCGCAACAACATTCATTTCGGAATATGAAGTACTGTATGTGGTAATCTGATTCATAACAAAAACAGTAAAATGACCCTACTAGGTACAAATGCAGCTGTGAATATACAATGACATTTTCAATGTACATTTAAATGTATATTTGAAAGAAATTAATTTCAAAAATATTACTGGGGTCTTAGTCTGCACAGGCTGTTCTACCAAGGTGAATTATTTTAATTAAAAATGTTTAATATTTGTGTCTAAAAGTTCATTTTTTTATTTGAATGGCATGCTGTACAAGGCAGGTTTAGAAATTCAATCCGTTTTACATAAGCCTGGCTATGAAAATAACCACAATTTATTTTTATTTGAAGCATGTGACATCTTAATATACACTTAAATGTCAATTTTCCTTAAAAAAAAAGAATGTTTTCATATCCTCAAGAAAGCAACTGGAGTCTATACTATTGAAACCGGCCATTACAATACAGTTGCAGTAAGAGCTGGACTACTGTAGCTATGAAGGACTGTAGTTCATCATAGAATTATTTCAGTATCACACTGAGCTTTTTCCAAATCGTTTTTGCTACTCTTTATTCAACTGCACAGCAATATATGGCTTGAGCTATTTTGGATCAAATAGTCTTATCTGAACATTTGTCAACCTTTGTAATTAATACTGGACATTAAGCAAACACATGTAATTATACAAATAATTACTGGATGATATGACCTTTGGCTTACAAGGACACTTGCCTTTTGTAAAAGATAGATCATCAAGCAGGATCTTTCCCTGCTGTTCATTGTACAACAAAAGGGGAAAAAAGCCTGAACTGAAATTATTGCTGACTTTAATATCTTCAGAACTCCATTTTTGTAGCAGGAATATAAAGCAGTGTTTAAAAATGAAAAATTCTATGATCTTCATTATTGGGGGCCAAGCAGCAAAGCCCCTAGAACCATATGGTAAAAAGTTTTTAAATTTGGCACACTGATTGGAGACAGTCCGATGATTCTTTTCACCAAGAAAATGTATGCATGCTAGTTTTGAGCCATATGCCTGATTTTCAAAAATAAATTCCTTGGATCAAGCCAAGTTCAACACATATTAGATTTTTCACCATATTGGATTTTCTGAAAAAGTTTAAATATCCAACTTTAAAAATTAGAGGCCACAAATTGTGTCCAATCTTCACCAAATTTGGCACAGATGATGTTCAGACAAAGCTTCACAAAAGTTATTAGATTAATTTTTGATTTTCAAAAGTGTTCGTCCGTCACAGCAAATCACTGGCAAAGTCACCAAACAGGAAGTTAACTTATATTTCAGCAGAGCTTTGATGTATCGACACCAAACTTTGTACATACACTCAGTACCTCTTTGTGTTATCTCAACTTAGTTGATGTGACTGCCATATTGGACTTGTTCAAAATGTATAAAAACATTTCAACACCAACATATTTTGTCCAATCTTCACAAAAAGGTGTACAGATCATCTTCAGACCAACCCTCAAAAAAAGACTCTGATGCATTTTTGATTTACAAAAACATTCATCCATTACAGCCAAATCAAAAGTAAATGACCTAAACAGGATGTGAGCTCATATCTCAGTTGCACCCATTCTTTGGTCAATTGACATAAAACGTGCTATCACTGCTTACAATTACACTTTTAACGTGATCCGAACAAGTTGTCCTGGCGACCCTGCCTAACTACTTGGACCCCTTCAACTTGAATTGTCATACCTTTTCTATTGCCGAATATGCTCTGTTGTACTTATTTAAAATTATTTCTTTTGGGTGTCTTGGTGGCGCAGCCTGTAGAGCACTGACCGCATGCTCATTGCGAGCCGCGACGTCAGCGGTTCGAATCCCACCGTCTGACATTTGTTGCATGTCTTTCCCTCTCTCTCGCTCCCATTCTTCCTGTCTCTCTATACTATACTGTCCAATAAAGATGAAAAAGGCCTAAAAAATATCTTAAAAATATCTAATATCTAAAAAATTCTTTCTTTAAACTGTGTGCATATGTGTGAGCGTGGGTCTGTGTTTTCTAAGAATGTTAAAAATGATTAAAGGATATAACCCATGGCTCTCTCAGAAGGCTGCTTTTTGTTCACTCAGCAAGCACTTTATTTGGTAGACCTGTACACCAGCTTGTTAATGCAAGTATTTGATAAAAAGCATGCAGACATGGTCAAGAGGTTCAGCTGTTTTTCAGACCAAATGTGCAAATGGGGAAGAAATGTGATCTGAGTGACTTTGACCCTGGAATAATTATGGGTGCCACACAGATCTCCTGGGATTTTCATACACAACAGTGTCTAGAGTTTGCAAATTCTGCAAAAAACAACAAACATCCAGTGAGCACCAGTTCTGGGGGCAAACATGCGTTGTTTATGAGAGGTCAGAGGAGAAGGGTCAAAGCTGACAGGTAGGTCACAGTAACGTTAATAACCACACATTACAACAGTTAGAAGAGCATCTCTCAACACACAATCTCTCAGAGATAGGCTACAGCAGCAGAAGACGAATAAGTTAAAAAAAAAGTCTAATAAATACATAATAAAGTGTATGAATTGTTAACACATAATTTGTGCTGCAGGATGGGGTTCAGTTGTTCATTGGCTGTGTAAGGAACTTATCACAGGGTGACACTCATTGTCACGGTGATACTCACATTCCTTGTGGAAACCAATTCCATTGTGCCATCACTGACAGCCCGAGCCAGAACAACGATTAGGAACAAATCAGACAAGAAGAAAGCAATCATAATCCTTTCTCTCAACAGAATGAGTAACAGCTTGCTCATTTAAAAAAAAAAAAAACAGACACACATACATACACACACACGTACATGCACCCTCACATGCACAGGCGTACACACACACACACACACACATACACGAAGAGCAATGAAAGTAAAAATCTAAATGAATAAATAATAGGTCTTAATAAAAGTTTTAAATATCTGAGGTATAAAATCTATTTGGGACTTCAAAGCAAGATTACTTTTTTAAAATTCAATTTCACAGCTGAAGATGTGAGAAATTCAGAACAGCTGGAGTCCTCACAAGTATTGATTTATGGATCATGTGTAAGACAAATGGAGTAAGTTACTGTAACTAACGTGCAACAGGCTCTAGGAGACATATTGGGACAGATACTTCATCAGTACTCATTTAGCTAATCACTGAACAGATTACATCAGTTTTGTATTTCACAAGTTTTTGAGTATTGATTGTGTAATTATGTATAGAAATTATTTTTAAACATTAAATAATTAAATGCTATCTCCTACGCTGAAGCTGGTCTCCATGTGATCTTTAAAGGCTGGTGGAATTGCAGTGGATTACGACCTCAGGAGACTGGTGTAAGCTGTGTTGGTGCTCAATAACCATGCCAGCATCACACCTCACACTCGCTTTGGGCAACATCGCTGAGCCCAGCCACAGGCTGGAGGAGGGGGGGGGGGGGGGATGCGGGGACAGGATGGAGTAATCTGAGGGGGACTGGAAGGCAGAGAGCCACTTACCAGCAGATAGCGCCTGGAGGGCTGCAGCTCTCCAGCTCAAACACAGTGTATCAAAATCAAAATGGAGGCCTAGGGAACATTTCAGATGTCAAATGTGATTGATTACATTCAGACACCCCCTTTGGAGGATTTTCTCTCCATATTCAACACAAGAAAACAGACGTGCACCCAAAAACCCACTGGATAAGAAAAAAACAGTCCTCTCAATGGAGCAATGCTGATTTCTGGGTATGAAACTACAGCTACAAAACTATGTCTTGGATCTGATTGCAACGGCTATAGTTTGAGAACAGGCAGATGAAGGGGCAGACCAGAATTCTGTATTGAGCAGCAGTGGTGCATTTATAATCAGCAGGTATATCAAGTGTTTTACTTAATCTCTAATGACAGGGTTTCCCTGGGAAAATGTGTCTGGAATGGGCGGAATGTAAATTTCCTGTCTGAGAAAGGGGAATTCAAAACCACACAGTCTCACAAACATTCCTGTAAATATTTGCAAAGATGCCACTGGGGGGTCCACACATTGATATTCTGCTTCTAAAGAGCCCTTCCCAAACCTGTGTGAATGCTGTCTAATTTCAATTCACAAGAATATTAATGATAACTGAAAAAGGCCTGAAAGCAAAACATGGGATCGTTTTTATGCACTGAAGAGGAGGGTACACGCTGCACGCTGCTTATTTTATAATCTGAACCTCTACTTCAGAATGCACATAAAATATGCAAGAGCCCACAAGTGAAACTCTGCCTTTTGACAACGCTCCAGGTCTGAGACTAGCCAGACGCTTTCAACAGTGCTATGAGATGAGAGAGCAGTTTGGGAAGGAAAGGCCGAGGTGCATATTTTATAAGAGGACAAAACAAATTTGACATACACAAGAAATGACAGGAAACATATTCTTCAGCTCTAACCCTTTAAAATGTATCTAATTAAAAAAATGTTTTCAAATTTCATAAAAGCATAACTGTGCCAATGGTGTCTGGGCAGACGGAGCACTTTGGCTGCAGTCTTACAGTTCTAGTGGGAATATGTAAACTCACTTGGGCTCCTTTGAATCTACCAACAAAAAAACCCCATTCAAATTCAAATAGTTCCACTACAAGCCTGTTTTGCCTAACAATTCGGTTTTTCGGGGTGTGCATATGGCAAGGGGATGGGTGGGGGGGGTGCTGGGGTGTTTCTGGCACAGTACAGTTCCCCATTTCTTTTTTGTCACAGAGCCTGTGCACAGATACGTCCTCTGAGATCCCTCCGTTCCCCGGCTCCTCTGCCACACGTCCCTCCCATTACAGACTGGAACATACGCTGCATAAACTTATGACAACTGATTCCACACACGTATTAAAGCATGGCCCTGCTGGCTAATGCTGTGGAGAAGCCAGCAGGGCCAGGCTTTGACTATAGCTGAAGGCCCATTCTGGGGTTTTGTGCTCATGTGTAAATATGCATAGCTGTGTCTGCACGCTTTGTCACCGAAAGGCACATGCTGTATAATTTCTTCAATGTGTGCTTCCCTCAGTAATCTGAGGCAACCACTGGATGACTATGCCCGCCCATCTCCGTTAAATGAATGCTATTGACCGAGGGGCTCAATAACTGCGGGTCCGTTTGACACACATAATTTGTCAGGCTAGTGGATCTATCTGTAAACACATTTGCATTGATAGTTTTGATTGATGCTTCGGGCTACAATACCAATCGACACCAGCCAATGGAAAACGGGAGTGTTAGTTGGCCATGGCCCAGACGGAGCGCTGCTTAGGGTTCCTGCCATGCCCTGTGGCGTATTTCTAGCAGGACTCTCGGTAATTATGAGCTTGTCTCCTATTAGTGACATTCCTGCTCCTGTGGGATGGATGGGGCTTCTGCTTTGTGCTTTCCCAGCAGGTGGGCAAGGCCTGTGTGATGTCCACACTTTGGTCCCAGTCACATATATGTACTAGACAACACGCACACACACACACACACTCACCAACACACACACACACACCCACAAACATGCATAATCACATACACACACACACACACACTCACACACTAAATTTACATTTATTCCTTGGCAGCCCTAACTTGCTTGGCCATTACAGCAAACAACACAGGGACCAGATTTATGAAGCATTTGCAGGGGGTAGAATAAATGCATAGAACTACCTCATGCCATTTATCAAGGCTGGTCACAAGTGTGGGAAAGATAATTGTCTGTTGCTCTTGCCGCTTGGGAAATGCAGGTCTTTGAATCTTTTGGATCAGGCATTAGGGCATAACAATAGCTGCGGCAAATGTAGCAAGAAGGAGAGATGGTTAACATGAGCGATTACAATTTCACATAGAGAGTGGGTTGTATTCAAACATTCCTCTAAGAGATTAAAACAGACCAACCTATTGGCTCTGAAGTTTGGTGACATTTGAGATTTTGGAAGAGATAAAATATTATCTTGAGCCACAGAATGACACATTCAGTGCTCATACAGCATGAAAGCCTCTCCCCATGTTATGTGTCCTTGCTTCTGGCTTTGCAAGTGTACTGCTGATTCACAAGGTCTTCTCAATGCTCCTTGCTACTTATGCTAGAATGAAGGCTATTACTTTTCAGTGTTCGCTGATTAGTGTTGTCACCACATTTACAAGACAAGATTTTAAAGGCAGTAGTAATATTTTAATCAGATATTTTTGTGGCTGTGCTCATTTACATAATTACTTTCTGAATATGTCTTGCTAAATCAAAAACACGCATGGGTGTTCTCAACACTCAGGGCAATCTGCAACAGCCTAAGTCTATTTTCATAACAGAGAATACAATAACACCAGACATTTTTCTGAGATTCAGACATTGCATAACTAAATTAAATGTAACATATTAACTCTGCTTGACACAATGCTTTCACTACTTTTAAAATACTGAAGTAGATTCAATCAAATAAATGAATGCAGGAAGGGCAAAGTATAGCTTCAGGTAAACATGTCCTCCAGAGCAACTATACATTTCTTTAATTACTATAAAGGGTTTTCTGACATTTACTGTATGTTATGACTATAGTTAAATAAGAAAGTAATATATGAAATGATCTACTGTACATACACACAAAGTCAAACAACCACAAATAATATTGGGACATTTTTCACAAGACATTGCATTAAAATGCCACCGATATTAATGCTTATCTTGCCTCAGCAATGAACCTACACCAGACAGGTCTGTTTCAGGTCCTCACAGATAAAAGGTCACACACAAAGAGTCTATCTTGCACAGACTGTCTGTGTGTGTCAAGGGTGGAAGGCAACAGTGAAAACACACAAGAGAACTCTAAACTGCAAACAGCAGAACAAACAGGACAGTGGGTGAGAAATGAATGCATCCAAGACTTCTCATTTCCACTTGCACCCACGCTTGCCCCCCCCCCCCACCCCTAAATTAAGTCTGAGCTGGCAGCATCAAGCTATACTAGCCCCCTAGCAGGCTACAATCCTCACTGTCCCCCAGCTGTACTCAGCAGAATTTCAGTCTGGCAGGTGGAGATCCTGTGTTTGCCAGGCCAGCGGGCTCCTGTGAGATGAAGTTAATCTTAAATACAGGACGGAGGCAGACGGATACAACAAAGCCTGTTGCCCAAGAAATGGAAACAGCCTAAGGGTCTGACCTTGGAGAGGCAAGCTCCTCAGAGGCTCTGACTGGATTGCAGTTGACTCTTTGACTGAGAGGCTGTGGAATAAAAAGACCTTCTTTGGGGAATGGAGGGAGGGCGGAAGAGAGGAAGGGAGGGAGGGGAAAACAGGGACTGTAGTGGGAGAATACTGAAAGTACATCTGAGGACAGCTGGGCTCTGGGAGGAAAACGTCCCCCCGGGGGGACATATCGCTGGACTGAAACAGAGGAGAAAACATTGGGCTGTCCGGCGGGAGCCAGGGCAGTGTCACACTAAGATGACTTGGGCTGACTCAACAGCACCGTTCTGCTGTGGGGAATTCTTCAGACAAAGTAATTAAGATAATGTTACGTGATGAGAAGCAATGTCACTGAATGGAAACACTGGCTCCAGTGCTGACATTTTATTGAACAGTGTGGGATAAAAAATGGATAGCTCTGCCGAGTGTTGATGCTGTATATTGCCTATTTGTTTGCCCCTTTACTGCCTCTAGATTACATTGATTGTCCTTTCCCTAGACAGTGACAGTTCCCATATGTTGAAGAGAAAGCCTGCTTTGTAATTGCATAAGCATATGGAACCTGGTGAGATTGGATCACAGGGAACACCACAACCTTCACAAAAGGACTGCCTCGTCCAGACCATTACAGTACACTGCCGAAACTATACTAAACCAAATACTATACTAAAGCAAGTCAGCAAGTACAGTATACCCATATTTTCACCATATTTTCTTCCAGAATATTCCCACAACAGTCATATGAAGGAATTTCATGCAAATTTGCAGTCCATTGCAGGGCCATGTTAACGACTGTTATAAGATTATAAAGGAATTTGAGGGAAATTTTCGAGTGATGATGTCACTGGACACTCCCTCATCGATATGAACAGTAGGGAGCAGGGAGAAGTCATGGTATCCCAGGGCAACCCTCGCCCAGAGCTGCAGTGTCCCAACATAACTGCAATGTGATACAGTATTCCAGTCACCGCTGCGCCCTCAGCCCGGCCAGGTCTGTCACAAGGAAGTGGTCATGTCGAGGCTCATCACTGTTGTGTGCATCACACACAGAGACGCCTGAGAAACAATATTATGAACCCTGCTCAAGGAAGGAAGTTAATTACATTGCTGACGGTGATTCAGTTGACATTTCTCTGACAAGCGTGCTGGAATCAGCAGTATGCTGTTCTTCTACTGTTTGCTCTGTAAGCAATCCAGTCATTAAAGAGGCTTTGGTTTGACCAGCGGCAGATCTGTTCAGATGGAGGCGACAAGAATGAGGCAAGAGGTCAGAGCAGGCCTGAGGGATACATGAGCAACTGAGGGAGCTAACTGAATGTGTGTGTGTATGTGTGTGTGTGTGTGTGTGCATGTATATGTGTGTGTGTGCATGTGTTTGGGTGCGAGCGTGTGGGTGTGTGTGGGTGTGTGTGTGCGTATGAGTGTGTCTGCGTGTGTGTGCACGTGTACGTAGCAAATTCAATCTGACAGTCTACAATTTAACCATGTATTCATTTCAATCAAATGTGCTAGAATAAAGAGCCAAAACAACAAAAATGTAGTCACTGTCCAAATACTTAATACTTAAAATACATAAAAAAAATAATTAATAAATACTTTTATACTTAATACATGTATAAATCCTTATACAGTAGAGAGACAGGCAGAGAAAGGAAGATAAAGAAATGGAGAGAAATATGCAGGAAATTGATTGCGTGAAAAGTCGAGCAACAACAAAGCTGTTGCAGAGCTCTAGTTAGGGGGAGCTGATGAGAAATCCCACAGAGAGACAGAAATCACTCCAATATGGTGAAGAAATCTCTCCCTTTCTTTCTCTGTCTCTCTGTCTCTCTCTCTCTCTCAGCCACTCAGGCCCAAACACACTCTCTCCTCTCACCTACTGACATTAGATCAGATTCTGCACAGCTGAGTCTGGAGGGGGCAGTAAGCATGACTCACAGTATACCCCTTATCACCATTTATAACACTACTGCAGTGTGACAATGTTCATTGGCCATACTGTATGAGTGGAAGGGTCTTTCCTGTGAGTACGGTATCAGTGTGTGTGTGTGTGTGTGTGTGTGAAAGAAACAAAGAGGAGAGAGAGAGAGAGAGAGAGAGAAACTGAGAGGAGTGAGAATATTAAATAGAAAAATCCCCATGTCAGCTTATATAGGACATGCATTATAGATGAAATTTACATTTTCTGTATATACCTGTATCTTATCCATATCCATTTACCCCCTCCTGATTAAATCTAATTTATCTTCCTCAGTAAAAAGCCCACTGCCGTAACTTTTCTTTTTAACAATTCTAAAAAGAGCAGCTCTCCACTCGGTGTCGGTGGAAGAGGAGTGGTCACAGGGTGATGATTCACACCATTGTTCCTGGACGTCCAGCAATTCACTGCACAATTATGACTGTGGAATATACAAAAAAACATACAAAAAATAAACAAAACAGGGACGCAATTTTAATTCCCTTTCGTTATTTTCAATTCAGGAGCCTGTCAGATCCTGTTAACATGAATTGCTGATTCTCTGCATTAGCTCCAAAGAGGAGCTGCCATCAGAGTTTCGACAAACGCAACAATAAGGCTGACTGATGCATTCTGCTGGCACAGTCCAAGCACAGCATCAGTCTTTCTGAGCAGTGAAATTGAAAAGCCTGACTTGCTGCATGTCTACGGTGATGTTTCCGGTCTGCAGTGCTATCTTCACATCTGTTTTTGCCTGTTGGCTGGAAGAGGAGAGA
The DNA here is from genome assembly GCF_963514075.1 of Conger conger. Taxonomy (NCBI): domain Eukaryota; kingdom Metazoa; phylum Chordata; class Actinopteri; order Anguilliformes; family Congridae; genus Conger; species Conger conger. Next base: position 29,701,314 of record NC_083769.1, read on the forward strand.
GACTTTCTCAAAGCTCGGCTTCAAACTCATGCACCTCCTGAATGTGTTTTTCTGTGAAAATGTTCTTTTCAGACGTGTGACTGATCATCAATCCACCCCGAGTGTGTTTATAGAGAGGAGGAAGGGCTGATGTGGACCAGCTGTGTGAGAGAGCAAGACAGAGCCGTCCGGGAAACATTGCCTCACATCCAGAATATTCTATTCAGCACACCTTATCTCTCAAGTCAGTTTACATTTGCACACTAATTTTGCCATGAATACCACACAAAGGACAGGGTAGGATGACAAAGTGCAGGCCTGAATGATACATAAATAAGGAAGAGAAACCAGTTCTTACTGGAAAATACCCCTTTTTTTTATTTCTGGAAGTCAGAAAAAAAACTGTTTATATTCTGATTGTATATTATTCCCTTCAAATCATCAGAGGCAAATACACAATGGAGATTCAAATGCAACTGTTTTGTTTTGTGACTAAAAGAGAGTATTCAAAACAGGTTCTACATGAGAATGGAACAGGGGAGGGATGAAGGGAACAGTCGTTCTGGGAGCATCTCCATGGCGGCCATAGTTGGGGCTTGACACATTTCTCCCCTAGCTCAGATAGGCCTCAGTGAACTCCACTAGCAGGGCCTGGCCTGGCCACAGCCTCTAATGGCCAGGTGCCTGAGCTGAACATGGCTGGCTTACAGGCCATTGTCCCTGGGGAGCCTTCACTCACAGAGAGAGTTTGTGTGTAAGTGCCCGTGTGTGCATACGTGTGCTTATACATGTGCCAGTGTGGGTGTGCATATGCGTGTGTGTGTGTGTGTGTGTGTGTGTATGTGGACTGTATTTGCTCAGTGACAGACTCTGGCTCTACTCAGCTCCACCGGGTGTGTGAGTATTAATGAGGCCCTGCCTGTCACCTCCTGCTGCTAACAGTAACAGGTGCTGCAGACTCTTCCCGCTTCTCCACCTCAGATCCCACACCATCTCACCTCCTCACCCCCAGGGAAAAGGGAATGTGTGGCCTCCAGATTTTCTTCTCAGAAAGTGAGAGCTTTCATTTCTGAGCAGCGAGCACACAAGCCAAAGGAGTTTTATAACTGCAGTACATTGGCCTTAAATGAGAGAGTATGCGTCACGCCACAATATATTGATCTTTTCCCCCCCACTCCACGAATTCTACTTTCAATAGTGCAGAATTCTTAGTAAGACATCAGACTCCGACAATGAAGAGCTTTTTCTTTGGCTTCGCGATAGAGCTAAAATCTTTAATCCTTTGCTTTTTTAAGGATTTTTCTTTTTCGATTTATTCAATCCTTTTCTGTACGCTTCCACCTCTGGCTGTCCTCTGCATGGGGCCTGGAGAACTGAGAGAAGAATGACAACCTGCCTCATTTTTTAAATGATCTTGCGGCAATGGCTTTGACATTTGTAACAAATGCCCCCAACTGTCGTTCCCTGTTACTCCTGCTGTGTTTGCACTTGAGGTATAATTGTGCTCCACTCCAGTGCCATGTTCCTGAGGCGGTGCGGAGTCGACATCACACTGTGGGTCTGTGTGTACGTGTCTCCCTGGGGGCTGGGGGTGGGAGCAGCGTGGAGGGTAAACACCATGGCAGCCACTACATGGATCACATGGACTAATCACCAAGGGAACAATTAGACTGTTGTCCCTGTTACATGTGATCAAAATGAAAATATAACACGGGCACACTTTCCATCACACACAAATACACACACACACCCACGCACATACTCTCAGATACGCAGATACACACTTACAAACACACTCTCAGATACACAGATAAACACACACACATGCACATGCACATACACTCACGCACAGGTACATACACATACACACACACTCTCTCAGACACACAGATAGACATTCACACACACACACACACATACACTCACATGCACATGGGCGCGCGCACACACACACACACACACACCCACACACACCCACGCACACACATACCCACGCTCTCACAACAGCATTTGACTGAGGACAGCCCTGCAGGAAAAAGAGACATCTGCTTCAGTTCCGTTGCAAAGTCATTAGGGAGTGCAGAAAAGACCCCAGCCACAAAAATGGAGGGAACATGCCTTTGCTGGAAGCTATGTGAATATGAGGTACCAACAGACCTGCTCCCTGCTGCCCTTCGTACCCCTGGCCTGCTGCTGCCAACGGCATTTCTGAGGCACCGGGCCCCTGCTCGCCCCCGAGGAAACCCCTTTTTCGTAATCTCTGTTCAGTTAAGCTCTGGTATCCACCGGCAACCAGCAAGAATGAGAGGCGGTGTGGTCTGTGAGACACAGCAGGGCTACAGAGAATCAGGGGCTACGGCCTGAGCTGGGGGCGGGGGGTCTGTGAGACACAGCAGGGCCACAGAGAATCAGGGGCTACGGCATGGGGCGGGGGCGGGAGGTCTGGGTCAGGACACTTTCTTCCCTCTGCCGACCCCGAGGTATGGGCCCTCATTCTGGGTGAGCAAGCAACAAGACCCCCCATTAACGACAAGATGTTTTGACTTGGCTCCATGGCAATAATGAAAAAAGTAAATCTCCCACATACTGAGGTGGAAGGGCATTCCTGGTCACAGCTGTTAACAGCTCTGAGCTTCACAGCAGAAAGCCACTAATGGTGTCCTAATGGTGTTCTCACTCATCCAACAGTGAGGACATGAAATATTCCACTGATAATTGAATATGTTAAATATGTAAACATGAAATAGTTTGCTGATAATGTTGTCTTAACTGTGTCAACCTGGAATGAAGAATCTCTAATTCCAAACTCAGTCACATCAAAGCACTTAACACCTATTGCCTCTGGCTTTCCATTCAACATTAAGCAGTTAGACACAATAGTAATAACACTACTCTTGGGCAGCATATGTACTACACTCCAGCTGCCTTAAGACACAGAATCCAGAATGGTCAGGCAGGATCATGTCTCCCAGGTTCAATCCTTGAATCATATATGCAGAGGGACCAATTACTGTAGGCATTGATCACAAAATGATTTGGTCATTTGGTAAAAAAAAACACAAAAAAAAAGAACATTCATTCTGTATGGGCTCTAACACCTAGATGGCAATGTCAGGTCCTTGACATCTGAACCACTGCATGTGCACTCTCTCTCTCTCCCTCTCTCACTCCCTCACTCTCCATCTTTCTCGCTCTCCATCCTCCTCTAACTCCATCTGTCCCTCTCTCCCATCCTGTACTGTACTTTGATATTTCATTACAGTCCTGCACAAGTGTAGCCCTGCGCAAGCAGCACTTCTCCCTTACCAAGGCTGTCAAACACAATTATACTCCCCGTCCACAGCAACTGACAGCAGCCCGTCAGTAGCACACACTGGCTGTGATGTCGGGGGGGGGGGGGGGGAAGGGTGTTTTAATGATGATGCTGTGAATTAAACTAATTATGACAGTTTCTCCGCAGTTCAGTCAGCAGCTGGTGAAATATTAATGAATCTATAAAGTGAAATACAAAGTTTTTTACTTTATTATTTTAACACATTATCTTTCTCTGCTTTTTCAAATAATTAGTCCAGGCTCTCTCTCACACACACGCACACGCAAACACACACACTCACCCACACCCACACACACACACACACACACACACACACATACAGTTCCTGGTAGTTAAATGACTTTGCAAAATCAATAATAATCTCCCTGCTTCCCTCAGCTCCTGAACAGCTCTCTCTGGAGCGGTCCCTTAGGGGCTGGGACACCACATTCAGGCATTAAAGCATGCATATAGCCCACAGCGCATAGCCCGCAAACAGGCAGTACCTCCACATAACCAGCAGCGAAAACTTCACAGAGATATCCACATCAATCATATCCACATCAAAATGGAATTTAATAAATAACTACACTTCTGCGTAAGCCATGATTTAACATACAATGTGCTGGGAATAAGAGCCCTGATGCCTCAGCCCAAGACAAGCTGCTCTGCAGCCCAGGGGCAGGTCTGCACAACCGGCCATTCTGTGACCTCACCCCACATTTAACCAACTCCAGGCTGATTATTATTACCTACCAAACCAAAACCAGGTATCTCAAGTAAAGGTAAACATAACTTTGTAAGGGCCTTATTTCTATTGACATAAAGGGTTTGCAAATACAGATCCAAAATAGCTCTTATTAATAAGGTTTTAAGGTCTCTGAATGGGTAATTGGGCCACAGCAATTACAAATGCATTTCAGAAAACAACCTGGATTTCAATTTCCCTGGAGAGGCGAAACCTCACTAAACCACTTCCTAATACGTTTCTATTCATTTCATACTATATTCTAATTCACAGGACATTGGGCGATTTAATTAATTATTTTCCCTTCCTGCCAGGCAAGTAATGACATGGCAACCTTGTTTGATTTGGCCATTTGTTTTGTTTTAATTACAGTTAATTTTAATGTTCTAATAAAATCACCTGAAAGGGAATGAGAATCGCTAATAGCCCCAACCCTATTAACTTGACAATTACAGACATAGCTGTTTTTGTTTTCATTAAACAGGCATGGAAATGAATACATGACATGGAAAAAACCTATAGATTCAAATAGTGAATACATACTGGAGAAAGTTTAAGGCTTTGCTCTCTGGCATTATTATTATTATTATTATTATTATTATTATTATAATGTTACAATGGTCTGTGTGGTTGCTGTGAGCTGCAGATCAGATCTCTGCAGGAAGAAGATGAAGAGACTGTGTTTGAAATGGCTGCAGTGGGGTTCTGGTTCCTCAGTCTCCTTGGGGCCTTGTTTGGCTGTGGTGACGTGGCTGCCTTTTCTAAGTCCTTGAGAGATTGATGAATCCATTATTTATGGTACCGGGCAATAAATCTCAGTGTTGAGCCCTAAGTGAGCACTTCGCACGACTTGGCTTCTCACATTACACTGTTATTCATCATGTTTAATCATTCATTTAGCCCGTCGTCCTATGGCAGGAGGGAGGGGGGTGGCAGTGGTGGTGTTGCCTGTTTTTGGAGCACGCTTGGGGCGCGAGAGCTGCTGAATCCCCTGAGGATGCCCTGCAGCAGAGGCTTATGGGTAGTTAACCCCCCCAGATGTGCCTGAGGAGGGGAGGGCCAGGCCTTTGGAAATGTCAACAGGGTGACACAGAGCATTATGATAAATGGAGAGGAAATGTCAGCAGAGGAACGATAGGATTATAAATGGAGAATTGGGGAGGAGGTCCCCTCGGACCATGGGATGCCGAGCGCTCATCTCTTCTCATTTAAGTGTATGAGGGGGCTAAACCCCAGGGGGCCCGGAGATGCAAAGGCCCTGCTTCCCTCAACTGTCAAATCTAACACCGTGCAAGGGTCCAGGACAGGAAAAGACCTCTGCACCCCACCCCGGGCTCTTCTCTGTAGAAATGATGCCTGGAGCTCTCAACCCAGAGGATAAAATATACACTCTCTATGAGAGAGGGAAGATACAGCGTTAGTCTGCAGTCCTGTCAGTGATGCTATCTTTGTTCTTTGCACTCTGCTCATTTCAGCACACTTCTACTAACATCCTGACAGCAGCTGTGACTGTATAAGGCTGCTGCAATGCTGACTGCAAAAGTCCCAAATTACCGTGTGTACAAATAACAAAGGGCTGAGGAGCGCGTGTGAAAAAAGTTAGAATTATAATTGTTTCTGGCACAATATTCCTCCTCGGTCTGCACAATGCACTGCAGAGGAGGTAAATGTGTGATGCTGCTAAGCTGAGATGGTAGTGTGTCACCTGTGCCATCTGCACGTTATAAATCACAAGCTTAATTATGTTCATTTGCATGGCGTTTCGCTGGCTCACAGGGCACTCGCGTTCATTTACATCCTGTTTCGGAGGCTTGCGGAGGCCAGGCAGTGTATGTTCATTTAAATTTCATTTCGCCGGCTCACAGGGAGGGGGACACTGCCTCGTGCGAGCGCCCGGGGCTCCGTAATACCCCGCGAGAGCTCCGCTGGGGCGGCGTGGCGGGCGGGACACGCCCGGGGCGCTGCGGAGGCGAGCGGGGCTCAGATTTGTGTTATCTGCCGTTAAGCACGCCCCAGGGTTCCCGGCTGCTCTGCCCGCTCTCTCTCAGGCTCCTCTCCGCTTTAATCCCCTGCTCTGCTGGCCTTTGTCACTAGATTACCAGGCTCAATAACCAGGCCTTTCTCCCAGCACAAAGATTACAAGCGGACGGGGGTCTGGAAACACAAAAGAAGGAATTAGCGGAGACTGCATGCTCATTCATTTGAACCCTCCGATTTCAGCGTTGATTACGTCTGAATAGCCACACAGGTGCCAAAACCCTGCATTCCTTCTGTGTGACATCAGAAAATGTTTGAGAAATATGCAGAAATGTACTGTATGCCCCAGATTGGGAACCTGAATCTTTTCTTTCCTAGCCCAGAAATGAAAGTGCCCCTTGTGGGATAAATAAAGTCACATTCCATTGCATTGTGCAGTCCTGCATTTCATACCCATTTATTCACCGTATCACTTTCACTGACCTTGCGCAACTGTGTACCACATCTTGGGGGGAAAGTGTTTGTTTTTGTCAGAGCTGAGTTGAGCAGGAACTACAGCAATGAAATGCGCACAATGTACAGAGAGTGCAAATTGAATTTTTAAAGATAACGACATGGTCGCATGCGCACACACACAGACATTAGCTAATGCAGTGTTGGAAAATGTGGCCCATTAGGACCAAAATAAATTCTGGCTTTATGGATAATCATGCCACTTAGACAGAGAATGTAAGGTGATTTTCCATCAACCCAAATACACTGTTGTGGAAGAGTGAAAAGCTGAATCATTTCTCTTAGCCTTCACTGCCCCTGAGCAAAGTCACTGCCCCTGACAGAGGGTCTGTCAGTGCCTCCTCTCTCCACTGGACATCACATTGAATTAGGATGTCAGGGCAAGTTTTCCAGTTAAGAAAGTCCAGCCCAGTGAGAGCTATTGCTAATTGCTTGCACACTAATGACCCCCTGGCTGCAAATGCCATCTCCAACAGATTCCCTCCTTCTTCTCTGGCGCTGGAGTATCGATATTGTATCCCCTTTCAGATACCTAGCAGGCTTTTAATGACTGCGCCAATTAATAATGCAACGGTGGACCTCCTCCAGCTAATTCTAATTGCTATAATTTGTTTCTCCCTGCAGAGCTGAGGCTTTATGTGTAATCTATACCGGCGACTTCAAATTAGCCAATTGCACAGACACACATGAATGCGTGCGCATGCACACATGCAGGCACAAGGATGCACTTTGCTTTAAAGACCTCTGCGCATTTGTACGGAACCATGCTGTAAAAATCAGAATAACTCATAACAGGTTTCCGGCCAATCAGAAGAATGATATTTGTGTTTGTTATGCCAACGGGGTCTGCAGAGGGGAAGCTAGCAGACTTAGCAGCCCAGGGGACAGGGGGAGACGGCTGGAGTCCTTGTTTGTGACTGAGCCGCCAGGGCGCCTGGGAAACCAGATCCACCGCCCAGAGAGCCAGAGTTAGAGAGCGTGAGAGAGAGAGCACAGGAGAGGAAGAGAGAGTTAGAGAACAAGAGAAACAGAGCACGGGAGAGGAAGAGAGAGTTAGAGAACGAGAGAGAGAGCACAGGAGAGGAGGAGAGAGTTAGAGAACAAGAGAGACAGAGCACGGGAGAGGAAGAGAGAGAGAATGAGAGAGAGAGCACGGGAGAGGAAGAGAGTTAGAGAACGAGAGAAACAGAGCACGGGAGAGGAAGAGAGAGAGAATGAGAGAGAGCACAGGAGAGGAAGAGAGAGAGAATGAGAGAGAGAGCACAGGAGAGGAGGAGAGAGTTAGAGAACAAGAGAGACAGAGCACGGGAGAGGAAGAGAGAGAGAATGAGAGAGAGAGCACAGGAGAGGAGGAGAGAGTTAGAGAACGAGAGGGAGAGAGCACGGGAGAGGAAGAGAGAGTTAGAGAGCGAGAGAGAAAGAGCAAGGGAGAGAGAGAGGGAGACCCCTTGGTCCAGTCAGTGTGCTCTGGCAACTTGACCACAGACCAATGGGAAATACAGAATACAGTCATACAATAATTGTGCCCTGCCTCACCTCACTAGTTATGCAGAGTCTTAGAGGACGGCCTGAACATAAATCCACCATGTGTCACTTTCCAGAATATTTCAATGGGAGATCTGTGCTGAGATGATGATCTGGGCTCAATCTTTGTCCCCAAGAACAGGACATAGCCCTCAGAGCACTGTAGCAGACTCAGTGAGAGTAATAGGCTAATAGTGGCTCCAGCTTGTGGACAACACTCACTGTGCCTTCAGTTTATGCACTGCATCACAGGAAATAACAACATAGTACATCTCTTCTGCCCAAGGCACGGTGCTCTCAGGAGCCTGTACGTCTGCGTGTCAGACAAGGGCAGACACAGGGAGGGGCAGGCTGTGAGATCCGCACTAATTAACAGGAGCACAGTCCTCTTTGCGATCCGGGCCGGCCCGCCCCCCATCCCCTACCCCGCTCCCCTGTCCCGCTAATGAGTCCCGGTGAAAGGCCTGAGTGCTCCCCAGCGAGCCCTCCCCAAACCCTGCCCTCCGCCTGCTCCTCACAGCGGCCCATAAATCGCGTGGCACCTCCCATTAGCGCGGTGCTTCTTCAGTGTCCCCACCACCCCGGCGTGTCCTGTCATAAACACCGGCCCGGGGCGCAACGCCTACACGGCCCCCGCTGCTCCCCGCCGCTCCCCCGCTGCTCCCCGCTCATCAAGGCCACGCTGTGTTTACTGGCAGCCTGGCGCTGCCGGCGGGATCGTTTCTCCCCCGTCCTGCATGCGCTCACCCCCCCCATCCCCCGTGATCCCCGCCCCCCGCCCCCACTCTGCTGATGAAGCGTAGCACAGACACCAGGATGAATAGGTGCGCTGAGAGATGTGCTAAAAGATGCTAAATCATTGATATTTCAGGACACGTCGGAGAGTTTATAAATGAGAGCTGCTCTTCGATGAAGCCAGGGAAAAATGATCTATTTCTCTCCGTCAGCGTGGCAGAGTGCCGCACTCCACACAAGTGTCTCTCCGCATGGCCGTCACCAGCTCCCCGCCACATCGGTCAAACCAATGCGCCGTGCGGAAACTTTCCCAGGGTTGCTAAGCTTCGAGAGCGGTCGGGTCCGCGGTTTTAGAGGGTGGCTTTGGATGCGTGTGAGTTTTGGAAAACTGTTGGTTTTGGATGCGTGTGAGTTTTGGAAAACCGTTGGTTTTGGATGCGTGTGAGATGGGGAAAACCGTTGGCTTTGGATGCGTGTGAGATGGGGAAAACCGTTGGCTTTGGATGTGTGTGAGATGGGGTTTTGTGGCCTTGCGGCTTCCTGTTGAGACATTCTCACTCTGTAATTTGGCGGTTTGGAAGCTGAGCACCCTACTCTGTACTGCTGGCTGTTGCTGTAGAAATATTCCTCCTGCAAGGCAGGCCAGTGGACGAGGTAGTGTACAATCTTCCATGTACATGAGGGAGAGAGGGCAACAGCTGCCACAGCTTTCCCTGCAGTGTTGTCAGAACACTGGGCCAGGTATAAAAGGCCTTTTTCAATGTTATTCCGGTGTGGCGATTCAGCACACAAAGCCCGAGGGCAGCGGGCAGCCCAGCGGAGAGAATGGGAAACAGCCCTCCTGGAAGTGCCTGCTTTTATGGACTCTTTCTCCACAGCCCACTATTTGAAGTCACGCTTTTATTTTAATAGAGCTTGTAAATTCGGGAGAGAGGGAGCCATGCACATATGATTCCACTTTTCAGTCTGTGTGACCAAAGACCAAATCTCTTCATCAGGCTATCACTTCCCTGAATTAGTCGGAAAGTCCTAACATTCATTTAACCTTGCATTTTATTTGTGCTTTACTGGGGGTTGTATCAGGAAGAAGACTCCCAAATGAAATGCGTGACTCAGCAGTTTCTGTTGATGTGAATACATAGAGAAATAGGAAATGAGAAATGTGCGAGAGAGAAGAGTGTGTGAGAGAAACAATGACAGAGACGGAGAGCCGTAGTTTCTGTGGGGGAAGACGCTCCATGACTTCAAGCTGTCATCCCAGCACTTTTGATGGGCTTTGGCAAAGCTGTTCCCAAAATGGACGCCTGGAACCCGTGGGGAGCGCAATCGAGCCGTTCTCAGAGCCATGGCTTTCTTCTCTTCCGTGCCCAGCAACATCCTCAAAGGCAAGTATAAGACAGGGAGCATGGGGAAGGACGATGGGAAACACTGCATAACTGTACTGCAGGGGATTGTGCCAACTGCACTTTGACCTCTGACCCCCCCCTTCCCACTCACTTCTCTCCATTCTGCAGCACAGTGCTGCAGGTCAGCACAATGGACGGCTGTCTGGAATAACGGAGGTGTGCATGGCTTGCTTTTCCAGACCCTCTCCAGCGCAACTTTCTAATAACTCTGTCCGATGTCTTGGAGCTACAATAAATCTGCAGGATTTATGCCACTCTCTCAGAGGGCACAGCGAGAGAGACAGAGCAGGAACATAAAAAAACAGGTCAGGGCTTTTCCTCATGATACAGTAGCCAAGTTTAATACAAGCTGACACGGGAAGATTTTATTTGTGCTAGATTGTTTTCAGATAAACAAAATTAGCCTGAAAGTGTACGGAGACTGGTTCTTGTCCAAACGACAGTGACAGCACCCTGTTGTGAGATCTGGTGGGTGAGCTATTCTCCTGCAGTCGACACACAATCACACGTACACAGATTCATGTCTTACATAGATCATACACAGAGAGGTCTCTGATTCAATGTGTTTGTGTCCACTTTCTGCTCAGAGAGCAAAATCCATTCCGAGAAAGCACAACTGATTCTGAGACAGCACAACCGATTCTGAAGTAGCACAAAGCATTCTGAGACCACACAAACCGTCATGAGATAACAAAACAGATTCTGAGACAGTACAGTCGATTCTGAGGCAGCACAACCCATTCTAGGGTAGTACAAACCATTCTGGGGTAGCACAACTGATCCTGTGGTAGCACTACCGATTCTGGGACAACCTATCCCCCCTCTGGTAACCGTCTCCATGAGGAGGTACGAGGTGTGCCCTCAGGGTGAGATCTGGACTATAAAGTCCCACCTGTTCCAGATCCTGTGCCAGTGTTCAACTCTTCAACCGACACTCTCCATCTGTATCCTCTGACATTGCTGCACTCAGCTGGGATAACAAGACCTTTTTTTTAAATAAAGATCTATTTTTTTTTACATGGTAGCCAGTTCAGATCTAGTCATGAGAATACGTAACAGGATAATTTAAAAATACTAGGGATCTGCTGAAGTGTTTTAAAATTTGACCGACATCAAAGGAGTATCACACATTAAAATTTAAACTGAATATATGACCCAGGTCTGAAACCCACAAACACTATTAGTTTTCCTCGGCAGGTTGCCCTTTATATTGAAGCCACAAGTGTGGAACGGAACTTCTCGAGTTCATCAGGTCAGATCTGTCCACCGTTCCCTTGGGATTCCCGCATCCGTGGATGTTATGCACTGTGCCCTGAGGGGTCTGAAGGTTATGTACAAAATGACAGGGTCACAAAGCTAGCCTGACAGGCAGGGTCACAAGTGCCTATAGCATCCAATTTTCTGTGTGTGTGTGTGTGTGTGCGTGCGCATGCCTGTGTGTGTGAATGTGTGAATGCGCATGTGTGTATGTGAGAAAGAGAGAGTGTGAGAGAGAGAAAGCGGGAGGAAGAGAGAGAGAGTTTGTATAATAGCCTGGAGAAATCCAAACCAAATAAAGCAGTACTGACATACATTACATGTGCTGTATTGGCTAAGCCCTGGAGATGTGTAGCATTGCGGCACAAGGGCGTTCAAGCATGCAATAGCAATCACGCCTTCAAGGAGCCCTGTCTTTCCATAATACAAATGAATAAACAAGACCAAATAAATCATAATACAACTGACATGTAGTCATATGAATAGCATCACCAGCTGAATATTACACATTTAATTTATTCATGCCATTCAGCATTGTGTACAGATCAAGAGCACCAGCAGTTTGTGGATAAACTGTGCCCTGCTAACTGAGTTGTGGGCAATAATGTTTTTATAATCAGTTACCTCGCACATTCTATAAACCTTTATGCTATTTTGAGAAAGTGAGTGAGCACAGGGTTAAGAGACTAATCTTCTTTGTGGCCTGTTCCTGAGGGACTTCTGATTCAGTCTGCATTGCAAAACAACACAGCACGGGCTGGCTTCCCTAACATTTGCTATAAATACTGCTGTCTGGTATCAGGTATCTGTGCATTACCTGAAAAATAATGCTTGCACTGAAGGACAGCCACTCTATAATTATACTGTGTTGTGGTTGTTGGCCAAAAGACAAAGAGAGGAATGGAGGGAGGAGGGGAAAGTGTGGGAACAGAGAGAAGGAGAGGGGGAGAACAAGATGGTGGAATCAGAGAAGGACAGATAGTGAAAGAGAGAGGGATTGTTGGAAGGGTTCAAATGAATGGAAGGCAGAGGGAGAGAATCGGGCATAAAATGGAGGGAGGGAAGAAGAAGTATTCTGTAGATGGGAAAGAGATGAATACGGAGGAATGGAGAGACCATCTCTTATGCGTTCCATCTGGGCTGTCATGGGTAAGAGAAAAAAAAAAAACGTCTGATGTAGACAGCCTCCACCCCCACCGTCTGAACCATAATCAGTGCAAAGCCTGGCAGTGATGCATGACTCCATTTCAAATTAAGCCGACATTAACATCCTGTCAAAAGAAGCTGGCCAGCTGTTTGCACTGTGCATTGTGAATTTACATAACAACTTCAAGGCAATGAAACCACACACACCGTACCGCCCAATATACACATGTTACCCCCTACACATACCGTACCTACACACGCTCTCACCCACACACTGACTGTGAACTCGGCCACTGCGGCCTGAGAAGCAGGTGGGAAGATGAAGCGCTCCCTCTGACTAAAAGAAGACATGTCCTCCCACAAGCTCCTGGCAGCTTCAGCTGTTATCCACAGCAGGGTCACAACTGCAAGTTACAATACATCACATCCCATATTCATTATAATATTCTATGGTGAATTTTCACTCTTCAGTCCATAAACAACGAGACGTGAGACAAGCCAGACGAGATTTATAGGCCTAATGATTGATGCGCTCTCTCAGTCATCTCGACAAAACCAGCACATTTGCAATGCAGCGACAATGTCATTAAGCATAAAATGAATTAACACATAAAACAATGTAGGACTGCAGTAATGACGGCCCTCCTCTTGAATTCAAATGATGCAAAATCGTCATCGGTTCTTATTGAATTAATATCAATCTCGGCATCAATCCTGACAGATCTGCGACAGGATTGATGACAAGTGATGGAATCGTAGTGAAAACAAGGTTGTCTGCCCACGGAAAGAAAGTCTTGAAGACTGAAGATGCGTTCCTGTCATTCCACAAGGACAACGCCGCAAACAAGTAAAGGCTGTGCAAGTTTGTTAGAATTATAACCAGCCAAATTGAAATGCCTCTTACACTGTACGTAAGTTTATTGTCTTTTCATTTTAGATACAGTATGTGCGGTGATTACATTTTTATGTTACACTAGCTGCACAAGGTACAAGAGTAATCTGGATAAAAGTGGTCAAATGATCTCACACATTTTACATCTATGTTCCTGAAAGAAACATATGGTAGGCTATTTGATGTCCATTTAGTTTAGATTTAGCTTTAGATTTTTACCCTTTAATTCTGTACATAAAATCTGAAAATCTGATTAGGTTCCTATCCAAAATATTGGTTAGACATTACTGCTGCTCATATTCAAAATGATATAACCAGTCTGGCTTTTTGTTTGGCAATACCACAAGGCATCAATGATGGGGAATCTTTGTGCAAGAAGCATAGCACTCTGCATAGCAGAGACACAATGGATAGGCAACATTGATAATACTGTCAGCTTGGTTACATCATGCTTTGTACAGGCTGTAAAGCGATAATTACCTAAATGCATATTTTGTGAAATAAATGGGTTTCCAGATTGCTAGTCACAGATTAAATCAGCACAAGTTTGACTGACTTTGATATTCAAAAGAATACTGTATACTTGAAAGAAATGGCTTAATTTGCTATGAACATCTCAATCAATTGTTTAATATGAAATATTGTTTTCCAAATTTGGTCATTAGTTGGTCAAGTGAAAACATCTCCCAACCTAGATTTACAGAGCTCTAGAAGTCTAGTCTGGCGTTTGCTCACTGAGTTCACTCAAACATGAAGCATTGATGGTATCATTTGGACACAAAATCATTGCTTACTTTTTTATGTAATGTACTGCAGATCTTACATTCTACTGGAAAATTATTCTTTCAACCTAATATGACTTGCATATTGGCAACTTGCAGAAGCCTAAAAGAATGTTACTTTTAACTGGGATTGCCTATGCTCATTTTATGCTTAGAAGTAAATATGAATTGCCGCACATTAATTTTAATTGTTTACTGACGTTGCCTGAAATCTTATCTGTGCCACAGGTCAGTTGTGCAATCTGCTAAGGCATCTAACTCTGTACAGTGAGGGATGAGCTCAACAGCTTGGGCCAAATCCAGACTGGGCCAGTGCTGAGGGATGGGGGGGCAATGCATATTGGCTATAGCCCCCAACAGGGATGGAGGGTTTTAGTTGGCAATGTGTCAACTGCCTCATAACTCCTAACAGTGCAGTTAGTTGACCAAGCCCTGTAATCTCCTTGTGCAGCCTGCAGAAGCTGAGTGCTATAACTGCAGCAACACAAGTAGATTACAGGGCTTGGTCAACTCAGCACCACAGTTATGAGTTATGAGGCAGTTGACACATTGCCAACTAAAACCCTCCATCCCTGTACTGTATTGGCCACAGTGCTGTAAATGGGTGGAGGGTTTTAGAAACTGTAACTGTAATGGCAATATTGCATTGTGAAAAAGAAACACAATGAATGCACCCCTGATTTAGCATTTTCTGAATGACGTGCATGGTAGTTTGGATTCCTACCGAAAGGCATTGGTGGCACTACATTGCAGCAAACCATTCCAAACTGGGAGGAAAAATGGAAAAGCTTCTTTCAAACATGTGAAGCCCTATATGCAGGGTATAATGATTATGGACTGCATGCACCAATTTCCCTACTGCACATGCTGCTGCAATACGTTTGTTCAAAATGGCCGAAAATAGCTTCAAGGTCTTTTTTTGTAGCGTTACAAGCTTGAAGATATCCAAGTTATTTTAGAACACTGAGGAAGAGCAGAAACATTTTATTCCATTGCAGACCTTGGATTATATGTTATCAGACTGAATGGGACTGAATGGTAACAGGAGCTGAAGATGGGGGGGTATAATTAGATTAAAGCAGCAGGGGGTTCAGGGCAAACTGATGGCAAACTGATGTTAACAAGGCAAGTTCATTATTTAACCTAATTGAGTTAGATAACTAGAGCAGTAACAAGTGCGATATGAACCATATAGCTAAAATGGAGCATATACAGTATAATGTTTCATAATGATTTATAATCAGCATAGTTTCTTCCTCTGAAATGATATCTAAACTGATTGCACTGGAAAGAACCAAATGTAAACCAGTAGTTTGCCTAAAGCATAAAATACATGTTCCTTTGGATATCTAATGTGAAAACATACTGGAGCCGATAATATACCAGTGGACATTTGGGTTTTCAAATCTTTTAAATATAACCTGCCGTCACTTTGATAAGATTTGTTTAGCCAACATTTTGAGTGAAGGTGAACTTTCAAGCACAGCAGATTAAAGGGAGGGGCATGTGAAAAGATATGGGCAATAAAACAACCGAAATATTTGGCCCCTGAACTGCAATCAGTTCTGGATTATCAGTCTCAGAATAAGGGCCCCTAGTGAAAATCATGACATAATCTGCATCTCTGAACCAGTTTCCCAGCAGGTCTGCTCACACTGTATCGCTACCTTATAGTTGTTGGTACAATACATGACATTGTGCATTTTAAAACAGACAAAATTCAATTGCGGGACTAAATGCCTGTGTGTGTGCATGTCTGTGTGTGAGTGCCTGTGTGTGTTTGTGCACATGTGCTGTGTGTGTTTAGGGTTTACCCCCTATTCCATTTCAAAAAAAGAATACGAACAGCCCTGATGACTGGAAGCATAGCCGCAGAGCTTACATGCTTGCACTGTGCATTCCAAAGGTGAATTATGACTATTTTCCCAATCCTTGCATTACATTCACAAAGAAGACTAGTTGCCTTAACCCTTGCTGAGGGCTCCAAGGACATGTGATAGAGGTATAGGCATTAGAGAAGACAGGGAGCTTTGTCTGAACAAATCACCTTGACTAACTCACAAGTAGCCAACTCCAGTCGGAGAACACAACCAAGAATGATCAAATCCTATCGGTTACACTCGGGTGAAGATTAATGACGTTGGATTATAAAAATCTGAAAATCCTAATTACCATTCAGCCTGTATTGGCATGTAGTACTGCAGTAAGTAGATTAATGGTGATATTACAAATAATATAGCACTTTCTTTCATAAAAGCTTAAAAATGAAAATGTGAAATTCTGTAGCCTTATTGTGTGATTTGCTACCTCTCAAGAAGACCAATGTTTCAGTACAAAAGGCAGCCATTGGATTTTACGTACCATTTTTATATTATTTTAAATGCTGAACTGCAACCTTAGTATATTGCAGTGCTGTAGAAGAAGATCTGAGGTCATGTATTTAGTACTAATGAAAATAAAAGCAACTACAGGCCCAATTAATTATCAATTTTCTTTAATGTCTTCTGTCTTTTATTTCTTTCACACAGCTTAACCCATTAGTTTCTTCCATCCATTCTAATTTCTCCTTTGTTCTCTGTGTTGTGTGTGTTTCACGCTATGATAGCCAAGCCACATTATCTGAAGAAGCTCGATTGGCCATTAGTCATACATTCTATGCTCATTAATGCTACAGTTAATCAGGCTGATTGCACATGAGTGTTGTACGCAGGGAGCTGATGGATTTATTCTCATTTTCTGTCTCCTGAATTCCCTCCATGACAATGCAGTCTGAAACTACCAAATGTTCTACCCTGTGGGTTCATCCACAGACTGGGAACTGGAAATATTATAAACTGCAAGTACACAGTTCAAGTACAAACTGTATAAATGAAAAAGTTTTTACTACATTGTTTTAGGGAAATTCTTTTCATATATATTTAACCATATAGCCCTACTAGTATATCTGCATCTGAAGTAATACAATACCATGCTAAAAACTTATGAAACAAACAAATCTGCGCTATGAAATGCAACATAAATTGAAACTGCAAATTCAATTCTAAAATAAAAAGTCCACAAAGCGCTAAGCTTGCTGGCTGTACTGAGCGATTTTATAGCAGTGCATTAAGTTAACGACCCCAGACCTTCAGCTGATGTGATGGCTTCATAAACACACTGAGGCCATTCCACAGGGGCCAGAGGAGGTTGGACAGACGCCTCTCCTCGGAGGAGTGAAACAGATGCCACCCCCCCCCCCCTCCCCCCACCCCCTCCAGGTCCCCCTGTCCCTGGGCAGCCATGCCTGGAGTCACGCCAGATTCTCCCCCTAGCCACCGTCTCCAGCTCCCATTTCATGCTCCATTCGGATGGTAGATTAACAGAGAGTGCTGAGATTCACATGGCTTCATCACTGGAATCCCCCAGCACAGCTGAAGGACGAACCTAGGGGGAGTTTGTTCTCTCTTGATGTCCACTACAGTTTCCAAAATGATCTTCACGTCTGGTTGCTTCTGAACTTCTGAAGGGAAATGCGCACACTCTCCAAAACTGGCCAGCTACATTTACTCTTTCAAAAACACTGAATTTCTACTGTTTATGAAAACTGTATTCTTGCCAGGGAATTTGACTGCATGCTTCAACTGACAATGGTGTGTTTAAAAATGCACAAATAGCAAAATATTAAAAAAGGACAGAAATTAGGCTGTTTTATATATACCGTATATCTAAAATGCACATGAATAATTTGCAAGACAGGCTCCTTTAATATATTAGGTGAAGAAGATTTAATATACAATTGTACCGGCAGGCTTCCTTAAAATGAAGGACAGAGTGTGTGTCTTGAATTATGGTCGCAACTCCTTTCCTCAAAATCTCTGAATCTTTAATAGAACCTTTGGCTCATACTGTCTTGTTTTAGTCTGGTTAAGCTAGTCAAATGGCCATGGCATATGCTATTTTCCTCACATTAGAAAATGGCTGCTAAAATGCAGGGGCCAGTGCTGCTTTGATTCACTGCTCCTCTATTACTGTATGAATACTCACTCTGGGGTTGTGCCAGTGTTTTGTCTGCTGTCATTTGGCAATGTAACACCATTGTGTAAATAACAACAGATAATTTAGACAGATTTAATCAGGGCCTTCTTTTGTAGGTTAGGTGTTTTAATGTTTAGCACCTGTTAAGACAGAAAACTTGGTAACTGGGCACTGTTGTGCACTGCATCTAACTAATGCAATCATTTTGCCCATCATTTTAATCATGATATTTGGGTGTTAATTGACCCTTGGTATGCTGGTTGTTAATATACCCTTTTATTATGCCACACATCTAGACATGGTATTTTAGACCCACATATTAACACCAGAATAAATTATTAAGTTATTGGTTTTTGTTTATAGCTACCCAAATGAGCAAAATGCATTAAACCTTGTTAGGGGGAACTCTCCTTTGAGCTGCAGTGGTCAGGGATCCTAATGAATCACTGTAACTAAGGCTTTAATCACATTACGAGTCTTTGATTGGAAGGGAATGGTCCATTACGCACCTGGTGCTTCAGAGATATCTGGAGAACTGTTTAGTGTGCAGGAGCCTCATTTATGAATCACCAGTTGAATTGGTAATAGATTGGTGCACATAACTATTTCACATGGGTGATGTGGGTGTTTAATATTTTTTAATTACCTAGGCTACATTAAATAATTTAAAAAAATTTATAAAATTTGTTTAATATAAATCTTTCTGCAGATCAGAAACCACTCAGTGTGACAAATATGTAATAATAGAGGAAATCAAGAAGGGGGTAAATACTTTCTCATGGTACGGACACATTGTAGAATTTTAACACAAGCAGATCAAACCTGTGAACAGAGTGGCATTTAGTGCCTTTTGCACTGATGAAAACATCTGCAATTTCTAGAGATTATGCCTTTAATTATAATGTTTTCATGCAGTACTACCAGAAAACAACACGATGACCCAACACTGAAGACAGGGAAAAGACAGGGAATTTGGCCAGGATGGAAAAAATATCAGACACTTGAACTAAAAAATGATTGGCAATGGTGTGACATTTAAAACTGAGGAAGTTGCTAGTCTGAAAATGACATATGCCTTTTCACTTTCACCGGAGTGGGGAAGACCCTCAGACATTTCTGAAAGACTTACAGTTCCAGTATCAGGGAGGATGAAGAATGAAGCACACTTTCAGGCGTGAAACCAGAGTGAACACTAATACGCCTAGCCTTCAGATCGTCCTGTCACTGTGACAATGTGCAGTCTTTAATGATCGCAGTATTTCATAATTAGCAACGGTCCAATGCACTATTCACTTAAACCTCTGCAAACTGGACCCAAATAAAAGCTATAAACTAGCAGTGCAAATGTAGTTGTGGTCACAGTCCGGTGTATTGCATTAAAATGGGTATGTAAATAAATAAATACATTCATCATGAATTTTCAAGTCCATTTCAGATTCATTTTGGTACATTCAGAAATGTTCTGTTCTGTTATTTATCACTGGAATACACAAACACATAGAATGCAATAGTTGTATGTTGGCCCACACAATGTAATTCTATGTAAATGCATCATGAAATAAAATTTAAATGAGCAACTGTCGCCCTGCTGTTTCTGTTTTTATAAAGCACATTTCACTTAATTTCTTTTTTCCTGCGAAAATAAAGCAGGCTTTCTAGGGCTTTGCATTTTTCCCCTTGTTTCATATTTATTTATAAACCACTACATCTCGGCTTACTTTTTCTTGTTGAATATTTATCATGAATTACATGTTTATGGTATGTACTGTGGCCCAATTGCAAACATATTTCCAACCACAGAAACCCATGAAACAGCTGTAATTCTGGGTAGAGGTTTCCTAACACTTACTGCTCAGATGCACAGTCTATTCATGGTCATCAATGGCTACTTAAATCCATTAAAGTAATTACCTTATCAGTAAGAATTGTACAAGTACAGAATTGTCCTTCAGATAGAATCCAGCTGTTCAAACTTTGCCTCTGTGAAAACTAAACTTGTTTTTTACAGATGAAGTCATTTGTCAGCCTACTGTAGACTGCAGGAGACTGCAGTACACAGGAGATGTATACATGCTGGGGCCCTGTTTTACTGAAGCAGCCCAAACGTCTCTGACAGCAGAGATGACATTCTGAGGAAAGAGATGTTCTCTTGGAAGGAGAGCTGAACTTGGGGGTCTCTCTCAGAGCTCAGACCCCCCCCCCCCTTCTCCCTCCTGTGCTGCTGCCTGGGTGAGACCATTACACCACAGATCTCCATTATTTAATAAGCATGGAAACCTGCCCTGACAGCATGAAGCAGAGTTGAGATGCTTCCCGTCATGTGCCTTGTGAAAACACACGCCATGTTGTGGGATTGGGGGGCCCTACAGGTGCCTGCACTGCCCCAGTGATAGCCTCTCATGGGAAGACCTGCCAGACACCCTGCTGATAGGCCAGCTTTGTGGAGGGGCGTGTGCTTCCCAGAAACAGAGGATGAGAGAGGCAGCTGAAGCCCCTGTCCTCACAGAAGATGAAGACTGATGGGGGCATTTGTATCAGCAAAGGAAAAGTTGTCAGCAGACTGCTATGGTTGTCATTTCAGTTTTTAAATTGTAATCTTTTTCCTCTGGCTGGAGCATTCCACTAAGCTTAACTGAAATAACGACAGGGAGGAATGTGTCCCTTTCTGGCATTTCTTGCCAGAGGAGAGTGTGGCCATCACTTGGAACGTCAGAATGTTTGGCAGAAGCACAGTACTGTTTTGAGGGCTTTCTATACCAGCACATGGCCTAATATTGACAAAGCCTGGTATCTCCTGCTGTCAGGCCATTTTGTGATCGCAGAGTGGAAAAAATCAATTAGGCGTCCTCACAATGAACAGTTTTCTTTTTTTTCCTTGTTCTTTTAGGGTGATGATGGGATGATGGGGGGGTGAGGAGTGATGGTGTTTTAGTGGGCGGTCTGGAAAGTTCTCACTCATAATACAATGCATCCCAGTGGCCACAAAAAGAGATCAGACTTCTTTGAGAGGATTCACCAATGAGGCATGCTACTCACAATACACCACGCTTAAAACTGAAGATAGAGTGAGCTGTTCATTCACTGATTTATTCAGTACATACCCTGAATATAAAGGAACACCAGACACATTAAATCAGGAAACAAATCAGAGTTTTCAATCACTGTGTTCCTTTCTGAAATGAAAAGGCATAATCTGACTTTGAGAACAGACAGTATCAGAAATAAAAAGTCATGAAAAGCACAGGTACCAAATTGAGCAATTTGTTTTTGTAACTTGTATTAAGATCCAACATACGTGGTGAAAAAGTCTGTTTCCTATTATGCTGTTTTGAAAAAGTTTCATTTTACCCCGCTGACTCATAAAAATCCCCAAATCTCACAAAGAAAAGGTGTATCCAACTTCCTGTCCTTTGTGCAGTTTCCCTGAATTGAATGGCCTCTCCCAGCTGTGGGTACACTAGCCCTGCCCCCTCAGCAGGTCCTCTCCTCACTGCAGCCCTGCAGGGTGGTGCATAACTGGCTATAGCATCAGCCAGGGAGAAGACCATCAGATAGCAGGATGTTCCCAACGTACATGACTAGCCTTTCCAGTCAATCAGGCACTGGCAGCCTATCTGCATCAGATGTATAAATAATGCAGGCATCTACTGCAATGGCTGCAGTTCAGGTGATGGACAGATATGTACCTTTATTAGCGCAATAAAAATCCTAAAGTAGTTTGGAATACACAAGGTCCCTGCAATACCAGCCTAAATAGCTATATAATCTGTGCTTGCTCATTCAGCTTTGACATGCAAGTACCTGTGTGTTTCCATTGTCATGAATGCTTGGTGGGATTGTTGCACCTAATGGCACCTTTTAATCTTTTGCATTCCAAATTACAAGCAAATGATACACAGAGGGGGATGAAAATATTTTTGAAAATAAACAAAAACATGCATGCATACATACAGTACACATATACACTCAGTGAGCACTTTATTAGGTAGACCTGTACACCAGCTTGTTAATGCAAATAGTGAATTAGCCAATCATGAGGCAGCAACTAAATGCCTAAAAGCATGCAGACATGGTCAAAAGGTTCAGCTATTTTTCATACCAAACTGCTCCTGGGATTTTCACCCACAACAGTATCTAGAGTTTGCAGAGAATGTTCTCTTGAAAAACCAAAAACATCCAGTGAGCAGCAGTTCTGCAGGCAGTTCAGATGAGAAGGGCCAGACTGGTCATAGCTGACAGGAAGGTGACAGTAAAGCAAATAACCCTACATTGCAACAGTGGTATGCAGAGAGCATCTCTGAACACACAATGCGTCAAACCTCTTAAGTGGATTGGCTACAGCAGCAGAAGACCAATAAATCAAGTCTAATAAAGACCTAATAAAGTGCTCAGTGAGTGTCCATACATAAATGCATACATACATAATGGTTAAACATTAAATAACTGGCTTAAAACTTTCAGCTAAGCAATATTCCCCCTGCAGAGCACCTGCTGACAGGGTTCTTGTTTTGCAGCACACAAGCCACTGTGGAGCCATTACACTGAAACAAATAAGCAATATGGGAATTGTGACATTTACTGTGTGTATCCCTCCAAGAAATGGTCTTGATTATCGTATTATCGTTGATTAACATATCGTATTTTTAAATAAATAAACTTTTCAGCATATTGTTTAGAAATTAAAAACTGATCTTTCTCAGGATATTTTTCCTGTCAGTGGATATGATGTGATTACTTGAAAAAAAGTCATATTTCAGTTGCACAGCACAGTGCATTTGAAACCATAATGTTTGATTGCTAACTTACCTTTTTGTTTCCTTTGTAACAGAAGAGGCTGTGCTTTCCTACCAGCGTAATCTAAAAAAAACTACAGTACATAGGGGAGGGGTAAGCTTTTTGCTACAAATGCGCCTCTGCACTTTGGATTTGAAATGGAAATCCTGATCGTTACAGAATAACCAAACCCAGGAGGCTTCAAACTAAGCCATTTCAGCAGGCTCCAGCCACAAGGACACAGATTCAAATAAACACATGGTTTTGTTCCTGCACGATAATGATTTAATATGGACTGAGTGAGTCCATCAGTGCAATTGTGACTCACAGAAATACCATACTACTGTGGGGGAAATTAGATGCTATCCTACATGAAAATGGCAGCCTCATCAGTAATACACAGAGAGACAAGTTTAGTTCTTTTGTTGAAAAATAATAATGATAAAATCCAATAGCAGTGCAAAGCTGTGAGGAGACTTGAGACTTCGACAATATTTCAAGATGGTGTATCGATAACAACAGCACTGTGCCTTTTAGACTGAATTAAAATAAATAGCCATCATTTCCTCACCAATTTAAACTGGCTACAGAAGAGTGCAGCTGCAAGTGTTTTTCATAGGTGTAATTACAGCAATTGGGGATTAGGCAGCTGTGTACACGTGCGCACATCTGTTTACGGCTGCTGGGAAAGCTGTCTCCGGCAGCAGTGCGCTGTCACATGCATGTGCAGGACCTGGACAGTCTGCTGCTAATGCCATTAGACTCAAACCTGCCACAACACGGACATACTGTATGTAAATGATCCCGAATGTTAAAATGCATTTTCAGTTTATTTGGAAGACCATTCTATATATTTAATATAGTGTGAGTACATATGTGCAAATGCGCTTACTTAGTAGCTCATGCACAATCCAAGTCATTTTCTGTGTGTGTGTGTGCGCATGTGCGTTTCTGTGTGTGCACGCGTGTGCATGTGTGTGTGTGCACTTGTGCGCATGTGAGTGTGTGCATGTGCGTGTGTGTTTGTGTGTACACGCGCGCATGTGTGTGTGTGTGTGTGTGCACGTGTGTGCACGTGTGCGCATGTGTGTGTGTGTGAGTGTGTGTTTGTGTGTGCACGCGTGCATGTGTGTGTGTCTGTGTGCACGTGTGCGCATGTGTGTGTGTGTGTGTGTGTGTGTGAGTGTGTGTGTGTGTGTGTGTGCACGCGCGCATGTGTGTGTGTGTGTGTGTGTGTGTGTGTGTGCGTGTGTGTGCACATGTGTGTGTGTGTGTGTGTGTGTGTGTGTGTGTTTGCTGGATTCTATTGTTGAAATGTGGTGAGAGGAGCAGAGTTGGCGCATTATTATTCCATCCACGTCTGCGGAGCGTGAACAACCCCGTGAGCGAGCGGGCGAGAGAGAGAGAGACAGAGAGGTAATGCATCTCCTAACAAACACCCTCCTCACTTTCATTCCCAGAGGAGACCGCACAATAATTCCCATTATCCTTTAATCTTTCACCAGGGCGAAAGGGCGCTGACATTTCGTCGGGGAAGGCGAGGAAGCCCATCACCTCCCTCTCTCTGTTCCCCCTCTCGCCCAGCCCTGGTCAGTGGTTCCTCTGGAGACGAAGAGCAGAGAGCCTCATTGGGTGATGGCATGAGCTGAAGGTCCTCTCTGGACCGAGCCCAGAATGTCGGTCAAAACCAGATCCAGAACCCAGGAACGCAGTGTGTGCACTGACCCGAGCCCAGACCGAGGGGAAAGGGGGAATGAAGCTCCGCACAGAGGTGTAGCCTTCTGGGGCTTTCCATGAACAGCCAGATATCATAATGAGGTTGGCAACCTTAATTAATTTCCCCCCCCCCTCCACAGATTCCTCACTCCAAGGTACGAGCTGTGATTGATCAATTTTTAAAAGGCAGCAGCAGAACCACAGAGGCGGAGATTACCTCCAGGATCCATCAGGATGTGCCAAGTCTGATTCGCGGGATCGAAGGAAATGGCAAATCTGATCAAGCCGTAAGGAATGCAAGGACAAAGTAGACCCAATGTCACAGCAATCAGTGATCACATAACATAAACAAAAGCATCTGAGATGATTATCTCTGCGCTGAGAATGTAGATAAACAAAGCGTAAGAAAACAATTCATCAATCAGTCGCGTTAACTCTGTATTTATCTTCTTTTAAGCAGGCACTCTGCCATCATTCAACACTATGCACTGAAGAATACCATTACTGTCCATAATATACTACTCAGGTTTGGAAATCAATCCAAAGGCAATTCACTGCTGGCCTCTGTAATCTTTCCTCTCACCCTGCTGAGAGACCGATAACCCTGCTGGAGGTAGATAAGGCCACAGGGTGACACAGCAGCTCTGACCCCCTGGCCCCTGTCCCCACTGACCCACCCAGACATCATATTTCCATGTTTGTTTTGGCAACACGGAGAGCTGAGACAGGTCGCGTCCCCGGAGTTGTGAAATGGCCATTGTTTCTTAGTACAGCCCAGGGTCACTCAGGACAAATGGTGAGCCTCTGTTCACTTCAACAAGTTTGTTTATTCATTTTCACTGAGGCTATATGTATGTATACACTACATATCTCCTCCACACACACACACACACACACACACGCACAGCTTTTCATATACTGAAAAAACAAAGACATTCTGCAAAACACATAATCTAATATGGGCAATAAAAATGCCGAAAAAACAATGAAAAGCACAAACACAAAGTTAACCCAGTACTATCATGGTCCCGATACAATGCGCTCTTTCACATGGGTCCTGAATGTTGTTTTCTAGATCAGTTTGTGTTTTCACCTTATCACATTACTGTGCTCAAATAATGCTGCTCATACTTCATGAGAGAGAGAGAAATGAGATGCTTGTAACTGGGACAGAGGGATGTGGGTTGACACTGTTCCTGTCCCAGATCTTGTTTCCATATGAAAACCAGTTTCTTGTTTACAGTAAAGAGCCTATAGGGCACCACCACAAAGTATTATTATTACCACAAGCATCATTTCAGTCTTCCCATCACTTCTTTGAAATGTTTTTGTGTTAAATATTCCCAGAGCTAATAGCCAAGCTACAACCTAGAAACACAAAGGACCACTAGCAATCATTCTGCCACCTGGTCCCATCCAGCACACTAACTCTCTCAGTTCAATAAAGTGTGCAGACTGATGCTTTAATAAACATGGTAATAAACATGGTGGACTCTATAAAAGCAGACCTGGGATAAACACGATGTTCATTTCATATGAAACAACTTGCATAACCTGCTACAGCATAGTATATCCTGTGTGGGGGTCTTTGGATTCATCAGCCATAAACTGGGCCTACAGCACCAAGAGGACAGGACAGAGGACAGGAAACCATACCTTCTGAAAAAGATGACAAATGCTTCAGGTCTGTGTTGTCTTCGGACACTACTGACCAGGATCTAGAAGGAAATGTAAAGAGCAGATTAGAAAGGCATTCCACAAAACAGTGCGGTACATTGTTATGATACTATCCATGATGATAGCAGCCTGATAATGGAAGTATGAAATGATGACAAGACAGGAAATCCTCCATGTATTATTTGCTGGCCCATTTTAACTGCATTCCCTGGTCAGCAGGTTCAACTGCTCTTGTCATAAGTTGTGCAGAGAGACAAGAGGTGCAGATGGATGCTACCGTTTGACAGCACAGGTTTAAATAAACCCTTTAGCCTCTCCCCACTCGTCAAATGGCATCTTTTCTTCCTTAAGAGGGAACTGACCAATCATGAAGAGAGATACTTTTTTGACACACTGACTTGCATCTGGTGCCACACAATAGCAGTGCCCATTTGAAACCTGCTGCCACCACACAGGCAGTACCCAGATCAGACACTCCATTACAGCTCTGCTGCAGACACATGCCCCATTATGGCTCCACTGCAGAAACACACACTCCATTACGGCTCCAATGCAGAAACACACACTCCATTATGGCTCCAATGCAGAGACACACAGTCCATTACAGCTCCAATGCAGAGACACACTCTCCATTATAGCTCCACTGTAGAGATGGACACTCCATTACAGCTCCACTGCAGAGGAACACACTTGATTATAGCCCTACTGCAGAGTCACACACTCCATTACGGCTCCACTGCTGAGCCATACACTCCATTACGGCTCCACTGCAGAGATACACACTCCATTACGGCTCCACTGCAGAGACACACACCATTATGGTTTGTAGCATCCACACTCCACAGTGTGCAAAACTCCACAAGTTTTAGAAATCGAAAGTGGCGGATGCTGAAACAAATATGGACTCAGAAACCTTTCGGTTCAGTCCTCTTGCCACAGAGTACACAGAGCCATCAGAGCATTATGTTTCTCTCAAAATAGCTCAGTATAAAGAGAGTTTTTTTTTTTTTTTTTTGTTCCACTCCTGGAGCAGGCTGCTGCAGAAGTCATTGCAAAACTCTCAGTATTCGAACCTCAGTCCCTTTGGGGTCCATAGACGTACAATGGCGTTTCCTGTCCTTCCAGCGGAGAGAAGCCACAGAGGACAACAAAACATTTTTAGAACATAAAACATATTCAGAAGTTAGACATTGTCCATCCGTCCCTCTGCTGCTTGTGGTCAAGAGCCCACCTTGGATGTAAAATTCATACTGCTCATACATAAGGTATGAAACACGCCTCACTTGGTGACCTTCACCCTGGTTACAATGAAACCAAATGCAGCTGGACTGGGTGGGGAGAAGGGGAGAGTGGGTAGGGTGCTTGCCTGAATATGCAGACAAAAGACAAAAAGAAGTGGAAATGTGCGTGTGCACGCACGGACGCACACTCACACACACACACACACACACACACACACACACACACCTTCGTGCACACTGAACATTACGTATGTGCTGAAATCTTCATCTCCAGCTCCTTTTATCTTCAGAATTATAAGTAGGTCTTTCTTAAATATGCAGGGATGAGGTGGCTGGTTACAATTCCCAGTAGTCAGCTCTCCATTTTTCTTCTCTTAGCACAAGGTGAGATAAAGTTATGTGAATATAATTAATGTATACAATGAATATGTATTCATACATTAATGCACTGCATGAAGGGCATTCCTTTTGAGTGACCCATTTTGTCTAGAGCTACTTACGGCAGAAAGAGGGCAGAATGAGGCAAAGCAAATCCTCATATGCCCCTGGCTGAGCGCCTCAGACTACAGTAGAATTTGGGTTTTGCTAAATGAAAATGGGTGTTTATGCCCTTCCCCTGAGTCTAATTCTTCTGTGTTAACTGGGTGTGTTTGTCACTAAAGCCCAAAGCAGGGAGACATGTATTCAGATGCACACCTGAGGACCTGGGGGGAAATTGAATTTAGTTCTCTGGGACATTAAGCACAGATGTGGGGGTTCCTACATGAAGCCGCAGCAGGTATACTTAATTCTACAAGATGTGCTACTACAATGAGGGTAATTAACAGTTTCTCCAGAGTAGCATGTAAAGTAGTTACATTTACTGTACTGTAGGTAGAGGGAAGGCTCACTTCACTGGTGCTTCAAATAGAGATAAAATTACTCCTACACTTTGCTGTGGGTTAAAACCGATTTTTTCCCCCATCAGTTCTGTAGTATTTCTTTGTCCTATTTTTTTTAAACCACAATTGTGTGAAGGTGCTCTCTGATTCTCCTGGTGGATCTGTTGCCCATCCGGCCCTGTACGGTCCTGCCTGGGCCTGCGGTGACAGCTGTGATGGATGACCGCGTGACTGGTGCCTACAGCTGACCCTGTTCTCCGCTCTGCAGTCCTTCACTTTTCCCAGGCGTTCCCGCTGGATTTGTTCCAGGGCTCGCATGCCGTATTGGCGGCCGGTTCCGGATTGTAGATTCACCCCTCCGAGTGTTCACAGTGCTATTCGGCGCAATGTTTAAGGGGGTGGTTGTCAAACTCATACTGTATGCTTCACAGATATATTAGAAGAATTTCTCCAAGTAAAACTTCTGTTTATGTCATTCATGCAAGGCTGCGCTGCTCAGTCACACGCTTCATGTCTGTGTTCACGAACAAGTGGCAACATCTGCAATCCAGCATGTTACAGGGAGATATGTGCACCTTGCGTCGCTCTCAATAAGCTGCTAAACACGGCCCCCATCTGTGCAGTCCTGTCAACCCCTGCCTGCACATATCCGTCTGTACCCGTCTGTACCCATCTGCGCAGTTCTGCCAGCCTTCTGCCTACCGGCAGACCCAACTGTACCAACCCACTCTGCATACACATGCAAATGGCCCATGTATACAACCCTGTCAGAGTCCTGCTGCAAGCCAAAGTGTCACACACCAGCACAGACCTGTTGAAACCAGTCTTCAATGACCTATTAATCTGGCTAAGTGCAGTCCAATGATTCCCAAACCTGCTGAGACAATGACCGTTACTGTTACTAAGAAAATATAAACCAACTCTTTGGGAGAATAGCAGGCCATTCCGAAGCTTAGAAAAGAGGGGAAATCGATCAGAGCCATTGCACAAGCATTGGGGATAGTTGGACAACAACTTGGAATGTCCTGAAAAAGAAAGAAACCGCTGAACAATCCAAACAATCTCCAGAGGGCAGGGGCGAAGGTATCTCAATTAACCGTTCGAAGAAGACTTAGAGAGCAGCAATATAGAGGCTATACCACAAGATGCAAACCACTCAAAATCAAAATGGTAGTAGTAAGTAAGAATTGGAAGGCGAGATCACAATTTGTAAAAAAGTACAGAGCCACAAAAGTTCTGGAACACGTTTTTATGGACTGATGAGGCCAAGCTTAACCTCTCCCAAAGTGTGGAGAAAGAAGGGATCTGCTCATGATCCAAAACATACGAGCTCACCTGTGAAGCACAGTGGAGGAAGTGTCATGGCTTGGGCTTGCATGGCTGCTTCTGGAGTGGGCTCACTAATATTTATTGAAGATGTAACTCATGATGGTAGCAGCATGATGAATTCAGAAGTCTACAAAAACATTGTCTCCCAACTTACGGAGGAATGTGTCCAAACTAATTGGGATGAACTTCATCATGCAGCAAGACAATCACCCAAAACACACTGGTAACACAACAAAGGACTTCATTAGGGAGAAAAAGTGGAAGGTCTTCGACTGGCCAATCAATCACCAGACCTTAATCTAATTGAGCATGCATTTCACCTCCTGAAGAGGAGATTGAAAGGAAAAAAAACCCTGGAACAACCAATAACTGAAAGAGGCTACAGTAAAAGCTGGGAAAAGCATCACAAAAGAAGAATGCAACAGTTTGATGATGCCAATGGGTCGCAGGCTTGAGGCAGTTATAGCAAGAAAGGGATATGCTACCAAATATTAAGTGTTATTTAATTTCATTTACTTAAACACTCTCTGTTCCAATACTTGTCCTCACGTAATAATTGGGTGGTCTGATACCAAAGGTGCTATTTTCTAAGTAGTTTAACACATCTTGGTGTAAATACCAGGACATAAAAGCTGAAATTCTGAACTTGTCTCAACTCTTTATCTCCCAAACGTACTCAGGGTATTGCAAAAATGAAGGACAGTATGTGACAGGCAGTTGTCTCTGTAAAGCGCGACCTGTAAGTTTATTTTCTTCCCAGTGTCTTCCCATAACCAACCTGGGGCCAGACCCCCCAGTTTGTGGACCCCTGTCCTAGCCAATGCTCAGTCTCCTGTGTGTGCACTCCAATCACCTCGTTCTGTGAGGATGCTCTCACCACCGGACATGAGGGCTGCAGGTTGGCCTTCTGGACATCAGCCAGCCTTCTTCATTAATAATACACAATCTGGTAGGCAGCTGCAGTGCATATGAAAGTGCACCATAATGACTGATCTAATCTGTGACTCATTTTTTGTTTTTGTTGCTTGGTTTATTTATTTAGTCTCCGGATTAATTTACTTGCTCTCCAGTACTTCTGTTATTGTAAACTTAGCTGATACAATTCATGGTTATCCATACAAAGAAGGTTAATTGTCTTGTATAAATGAAAGCCATGTTTTTGTGAGATGTGGAGGTTTTGTGTCATAATAAAAAAGGCTGCAGTCAAGCGTATCCATATAAAAATGTCATTTAAAAGAGGTACCTGTCGAGACAGTCTACACCCTGCACCTGGGTATTCAGCAGGTATCAGAGGTATGGAGCAGATAAACAGGGGAAAATAACTTGTCTGGGCTGCACTGAATCACTCTTCCATTCAATGTGCTGAGATATTGGTGCCTACGGAAAATTTACCTATGCCTCCATGTCAACATCTAAATTTTACTTCCCCCTCCCAAACAATATCACCAAATCTATTTAGCTGGAGACATGAGGTTGGGGGGCTACTGTTTCCACTGGTTAGAATTAAAAGAGTTACTCAATAAGAAAAAAGGGAAGAATATTGATCTTCTGTCAGCACAGCTTTAGGAGTGCTGTCCAGGCGGATGCGTAAAGAGGCTCTTAGGGAGTGAAGAAGCCAAAATCATGAGCGCACTTTTCTCCTGACGGTGCACACCAGTCACCTCTTAATAAATGGCTTTAGAATCCACACAGCCACTGCAGTAGCACCCTCAAGATGGAGTGGGGCCCTTGGTTGCAGAGGCACAGCCCATCTCTGATTGGATGTGGCAACTGCCAGTCTGCCAGACAGCCATGCCTAAGTACCTAACAGATGTCTTCTAGGGGAGGAGTCAGATTTTGGAGGAGGGGCCAGGAACCTGCTACCAGGGAGACAGGCACTCACACACACCATCGACTGAAGTGTTTAAAGAATGTTCTTAATTAACAATGGCCAATTCCATTTGGAAACAGGTCAAGAGTTTGAATGGAGGAAAAAATAAATACTTTATAAAAAAAACATTACCAAGAAAAAGCCAATAAGCACAGTCACCACCGATAGGGACTGCAATTGAAAATAGTTTTGTTTCATACCTTCCTACCTATTAAATTAAAACCCCTTACCCAAAGGCTTCATTCCTCTCTGTACCAATGATGCTATGGCAACCGCTATTGGCAAAATAAATTACTGCTTTCACTAATACCTAAACTTTGTGTGTACAGAAAAAAAGCCTCAATTCTGCAAAACACTTCACAGAAACTGCATACCCAAAGAAAACATCTGTGACTGAACCAAAGATCAGACAGTGATTACTTATATCACAATACACTTGTTATATATGGATTCTTCATCTTAGTTTTAGAGTATAGCACAGTGTCGCACGTGTCTGTACTGTAAACAAGTCGTGCAGGAGGGAAGGGGCTATCTGTGGATAAGTGATGTAGCAGTGTTTGCCTTTGTCCTCTGGAGGCTTGCCTGGCTCTTACGCATGTCTCCCCTGCAGGTCTGTGCCTCAGCAGGCTGCTAACGACGCCTCCTCAACTCTCTTACCCCCAGAGCTGCTACCTGCTCCCTTCAAAACCCACCTCCAGCGAATAGGCACGCTCACCCAATAGGCACGAGCACCTCGCCCTTTCCCCCGGGGGGTCCCTGAGGGGCCACAGGCCAGGAGGCGGCCTGCACAAACATGCCTCCTGATCCAGGTGGTTACAACCTGAGCACAGCTGTATGCCTTTCCTGCTTCTGTTTTTATGGAGAGGGTCTGATAATGTCACACCTTAGCAGGTCTGCTTGAGTAACCTGATGTGTTGGAGACAACAACAAGCAAGACTCTAACGTCTCTGAGCACCAGGACAAACAGTCCTCTTCTGTTTCTGTTTGGCCTTTTACAGCACAGGAGCAGGGAGGTTAGGTGTGTTGTAAATGCCCCTTATGACAGCGCAAGCCCAACGAGGGATGTGCTTAAGTCATGCCCATTCATCCCCTACTGCCAGCTTCTGGGTCTGGTTTAGAAGACATGTGGCCTCATAACATTGGTGGCACATTTATAAAGAACATTTAATAACACACTTATGAACAGATAAATACAGAACAGAATGAGGAGAGAAGTTATTTGACCATAATTTTTTCACTATGCTGACTCTGAAACAAGACTTGGGTGGCTTTCGGGTGCCTCTGTCTAATAACATAAAGGACCAGTGGTTTTTCAGAGAGCCCTGTAAACCATGAATAGCATGAAACAGATGAGCATTTAGCACTCTCTCAAAGGGCTGTGTGGATTCTGTTATAGCAGAGGGCATTACGGATGGAGGGAGGGTTAATGTGGGAGCCCTGAGAATCTTAGTCTGTCCTTCCACCACTTCATGGGGCAGTAATTAAGGCTTAATGCCTGGGTCTATGGTGGGAATGGGATAGCACTTGGGGAGGTGGTCGAAGTGCCAGAATCCATTGACTCTAAAATGTAACCAATTGTATAGTATATGAGTTTCAACCCTGGACGTCAGCTCATGGGATTAGAATTCCAGGTGGAACACCATTTCAATGCTCTGGTAACTGCCTTGAGCATGTTGCACTGTGTACAGCAGGGTGGCCCAACCCTATTCCAGGACATCTACTGTCCTGTATGTTGAATGAGGTGTGATTTGCTAGGTTTGGAGTGAAAACCTACAGGACAGATGTCCAGGAACAGGGTTTGGCCTCTGCTGTGCACAGTGCAACTTGCTCAAGGCTGTTACCAAGGCATTGTTTTGTTCACACTACACTAATCAGGGCTTCCCAACCCCCCAGGAATAGGGTTGCCCTGGTTTATAGTACACAGGTGTAGCCAGAGTGCATTTGTAAGCAGTGTGCACTACTGTATATAGTGGCATTTGCAGATCAAATAAAAACTGTAATATAAAAAATTCAGTGCATTAGGTGTGGATTCCACTAAAACAATTTATTTCAACTCAGTATATACACCAGCCTCCATTCATAAACACAAACTGTGCAACAGCTCCACTCAAGCTTCAGCTAAGAATTTAGTCGAGAAAAAGGTACCCCATATCTTACCTCTTTACTTTGCACTACATACTATTTGCAAAGTTGCAGTCCATTTTACAGAAGATAAGAGACTACTGTACATTCATATATTTAGTCTTTATTCTGGATTATTATTACCAGTATGTCCCATATTATACACCAGCATTTCTGCAGTAGGAATCCTTGGAGTGAAGTATAGACTAAAAGATTTAAAATGACCTAAATGCACCAACATGAGTTTAATGAAATCACAGAGTTGCCTTCCTTGCTTTGTGTTAGGGAGGATATGGCAGGCAGGTCACAAACCTCCCTTGTTTGCTTTAATAAAATGGCAAATAATGAACACAGCCTCCCAGTCAGGGCCCTTGTATGACAGTATCACCGCGTATGGATGAGGTGCCCTGTTTTACAGGAAGGTCCAAATAAGCCAGTAGCGTTGCTCTGAGAGAATGGATGAATGCTTACACAACACCACCCCCCACCCCCTCTCCTCCCCTCCCCCAAACCTGCCTCCAGCACAGCCTATAACAATAACAGCGAATAACAATCATTCTGACACCAACCTGGACTATGCAGCTTTAAACAACTGAACATGTTCCAATTATGCTGCACTTAGCCTTTGAACCTTGCTAATTGCTTACTCTGGATGATTACTTAAACTTGCATCTATAAACATGTTAAACAGAGAAATAATGAACAAGTGGGTTGGTGGGTGGGGGAGATGCTCCCTCCCAGCCTCTATGGACCATGGTAGTCACAACATTTTAATAGCAGTTGTATTGCATTTGCGCAATAGCCTTGATTGCATCATCCTACCCATAATTACTGTAAAACAGTACTTCATTAGGGCTCTCATCGCTGTGTGTCCACCACAGAACTGTATAAGATACAGCTCTATGGCATTCGGAGAAAATGTCCAAGGTACCACTTAGGTGGAGAAGACAGGTGGGTGGTGGAGTATAGGAGCCAAAGCCACCGTGTGTTTTGGAGGTAAAAGATAGTCTTCCAGTGAGAAAAGTTTCAGGTACAGTCTCTTGTGTGAGATGCACACTGCCTGCAGCTTAAACAGGGCCATGAGCCTGAGGGCAGAGCTGGGGCCACAGCACCCCTACCTTCACCCCGGCAACACAGCGCCACTAACTCCCCCACATCTTCACCCCGGCAACACAGTGCCACTAACTCCCCCACACCTTCACCCCGGCAACACAGCGCCACTAACTCCCCCACACCTTCACCCCAGCAACACAGCGCCACTAACTCCCCCACACCTTCACCCCGGCAACACAGTGCCACTAACTCCCCCACACCTTCACCCCGGCTTGCCTGTTTCCCGGCACCTGCAGTCTCCTCAAAGCAACATCAGGTTTGGCGGATAGAAACACAACACTCACAGGGGGGGTAAAGGCTAGGGCTACACAGGCTATTTTCTCCTGCAGCTACAGCCTGCAGTTTTTCTATTTATTCATATCCAACTTTACATTCATATAGAACTTTACATTTTCAGAGACTACTTTCCCCTTCCTCTCTCCCCCTCCATTCTGATCACCATCTCCAGAGCTGTTTTTACACAGTGATGCTGACGGTCTTTGGAAGCAGTTTGCAGTTTGGTGACCTTTATCGGGAAGGCAGCCCAGAGGGCCCAGAGTACTCCCAGCAGCTCTCCAGATGCAGTGATAACAGTAATCAGAGGACGATATACCCGTCGCGCTTCACACCACTCCTCTGCTCCTGGTAAAAGGTTACATAATGGAGATAACCTGTCACGCCTGCTCCCATTCCCCACCCCCGGATTTAAA
Source organism: Conger conger (assembly GCF_963514075.1). NCBI lineage: Eukaryota > Metazoa > Chordata > Actinopteri > Anguilliformes > Congridae > Conger > Conger conger. The sequence continues at coordinate 29,737,010 of NC_083769.1, forward strand.
TAACATGATCGAGTTCATTCTACTTCAGTGGCTCCTAAACATTTTCTTCAAACTGCGAGTATCTAAATTCATACTGATTCATCTGATGCATACTTACCCCACTGATCATAAATTATCACAACTGAAACTTGAAGGGTGCATGGCACGAACACACTCAAGCGCTTGCCCTCTATGCTTAGATGCACCCACAGTCTGTGTCGAATCCTGAACACAATCATTCTGACTGTTTTCAGCTGCCCTGGCAGGTGGTGCTTAATTGACCGTAGGCTCTCTCAGGGAGGGAGGGTCAGTCAGCAGGGTATTCCCTCTTATGCAGACTCCTCTGGGTGACCGTGGGCTGCCAGTGGCCTCTGCGATGGGAAGTCGTCCAGCACAATAACTGTAGAGCTCAGCAGGTGGGTTACAGAGTTAAAATAAGTGCCTGTTGGTATTTTTTCCAGAGGATGTGTGTGCAAGATTCATGTCCTCTGAATAAAGGATACGAGAAAAGCATAGATTGACAGCAGATGCTGCGATAACAGTACTAATATTAAAATAGCACCTGGCCATTCCAGATGAGACACATAAAGAAAATGCTAATAAAGAGTTGTAAAAAATGCATTACTACTAAATGAAATTGAATAAGGGGCACCATGGAGGCTGTGGGGGGAAATGTACAGTAGTTATACGCAGTATATTGGTCTATTTGCCAGTGGTCTCTTGTCGGAGTGAAGGAGTGGGAAACTTGACATTTATGATTCGTCTCACCACAGGTTTCAAGTGCCATGGCTATACGCTTCATTTCCTGCTTTGAATTTTCACCCCCGCCAACTCCCCCCCCCCCCCCCCCCAAGAAATGCATGAGCTCATCCATCTGAGATGCCCCCATCTAAAAAAAAAACTACCCATGAGTAAGGGTATTCAACATCAAAGAGGTTCTGCTCTCATGAGCTCTGTTTAAAAAGACAGCCTTTTAAATGTTGCTATTTCTGCACAGACAGCATCACAGCCATCTGATATGCATGGAGATTCGCTTTGGGGGCATACATTCCCACAATGTGCCAAAATCTGGTGGTGCCAGCTCAATTTTCAGAAGCATGATGTGGAGCCCCGGGGTGGTGTAACCAGACTGGCAAATAAAAAATAAAACAACAAATACATGGGACTACTTTATAACATCATGGTTCCAACCTTCATTCAATCCCACAGTTCAAATTTATTATTCTGCATTTTCATGAAATGGTTGTGTGCTGTAAAATAAAATACTCACCAAGGTGATTCCCATATTTTGTAAAAACAAATGTGGAGGACAACAACAAAAATTCCTGGGGAATAGGCTCCTTTCTGAGGACCCATCTCAAACTTCAGAAAAACCACATCACCTTATCTACAAAGCCATCTGTCAGTCAATGCGAGACACACAGTGGTCTCCTCCTGCTCAGGATTCTCTGTTTTCCCGGTGTTCCTGTGGCGGCGGGCTCTGTGTAGCCCAGGGGAAATGTGGATTCGCCGTGGCCATTACCACCTGTCCCCCGAGGCTTGGACAGAGCACATTCTTTCATCTCTGAGAGAAAGGGAAATGAAATGCCATTCAAAATGTCAGCCTTGCTGCGGCTTCACCGCGCTGTGGTGTAAACAAAAACAAACCCACGTAGACACAGGAGCAAAGGGTCCAAATGTAATCTCGCCGTGGAGCCAAGAACGAGATAGAAACAGAAATTGCATGATGTAGCAGTCGCCGGGATAAAACGTGTGGACAACCCAGAAGCACTCAGACCGAAGAGCTTTTGGACCATAGGAGAAAACGAGTACAAAATGAAAGGAGAAAAACTATTTATTAACCAAGCCCTGGTAAATGCCTGCTCTTCAGACAAGTAAGTAATGTTTGGTCCCTGGTGACAAAGCCATTGACTTTAAGTAATATCTGCCTTTTGTGACATGGAAGAACGATACAGTTTTTGCTGACTGGAAGGAATTGTTCCAGAGATTATCCAAAATGTATCATCGTACAGTAGGTAATAATAATTTCAGCCAAAAAATGCTTCCTTTCAGGTAAATTTCTGCCAACTGAAATCCTAACATTTTGATATATCTCATACTGATGTGGAAGACTACTTTGCATTGCTTTTCACTAAGGAATACGGGTTTTATTACTCTGCTAATGCAGTAAGAGAAAACTATAATGAAAAACAGCACTATAATCTGTTTCACATCTAGTCTGAAATTAATCACACAGATTCCACAATGTACATTAAATACAACATTGGTTTCATAGAGAGGAGGATTATATTTCCAGCAGCGAAACACTGCCTTCATTTCAATGTTTTTCATATTAATGTAAATACTGTATATTCTTTTGGCAATGCATACACATGCCTGGCTTTGCGGAACGGCTGAGGGATGTTGGTAGGGGGGGTTGCAGTATTAAAGCATCCCCACCCCCCCCCGCACATGTCTGATCAGACCAGCCTGATTCACAGTCATGCACTGCTCAGCTCAATCAAATCCTGGCATTATAGCCAGAGTAAAAATAGCCATGGGTCAATACAAGACAGAGGACAGAATGGTAATAAAGACAAACTGCAATGTTCTTCATAGGCTGTGCAAATTAATAATCACATGCAATCAGCGCCATGTTTTCATCTGACGGCATGTTGGAGGTAAGCAGGAATAATAATGTGTGGATGCAACTCTGTTGAGTTACTGGGCACCTGAGATATATGAGAAACACGATCAAGTGTAGTCCCCAGCCAAACCGATGAAAGATGGCTCACAGGTAGGGTTACCAGCTGCGGTTCTCAGTGCATTAATGTGTCCCATGGCCCACATCAAATCCTGACCATTCCAGCACAGGTTATGTCCAACCAGGCCATGCATAATTGGCCATAACCCAGGGAGGGAGGGCTGTTTCCCGGCTCTTCTGGACAATTGGGCAGCTGCAGTTTGCCCAGGGCCGTCGTACAGTCCTTTGGTACAGTAACACCACGACACAGCTGTTAAATTTCAGAGTGAAAATGAGCGAAGGTGAGGAACGCCCATAGGGTGAATGAATGTGCTAGTGTGAGCTTTAATGACTTGACAGAGGAATTTGTAGTGATGTGACAGGCCTACAATAATAATTGATCATTTAAAAATGGGAGAGACAAAAAATAGGGGATAAAAACTGTTGACAAATATCAACTGACAAATTCTGAGTTCAGTTTTTTTATATAATCCAGAAACTATTAAAACAGGATTTCAGCCTATTAACAAATACTTGAATTGATACTCACCACATTCACATCTACTCAGAACACCATCTTACAAGGAACCTCTAAATCCAAAAGAATGATGCACTGTGAAACTGCCACTGCTCTTTACAAAAGAGATGCAGATACGTATATTCTGTTGCCAGGGGTAAGACTGGCCTGTTTGCAAGTATTTAAATCTGAGGGTTAATGGGTGCACAATAATGACACCATAAACTGAATTTCCTAAGAGGCAAGAGCCAGCAGAGAGCAGTTAGGTCACTGAATGCTGGGCCAAAAGAATCCTGTTAAAAAACGGGACAGTGTTGCTCTACCCTTGAAGAAGGCACTTTTACAGCATCACAACTACCAGGTTAAAACAGAGAAAGCCGCATCGGGTACATTTGACCTTGATAAGAAATCAATGAAAATACAGCCCTTTCTGCAGCCCGCTGGACGAAGCTGAAAGTCGGAGAAGGTGTGGGTGCGGTGGGGTGCTGAGCATCTCAGCACTGCGTGAAACAGCATGACGCACACAGGGGAGAAGCTGAGGCCACCCCCCAAACGGTGCGAGCATCTCACAACCAAGAAAGGCCGCCTTCTGCCTGCTCCTGTCTGCGCTCTGCTGTTTTTCCAGCCAGATAAGCCTAGAGGGGGACAGACTAATGATACACTCAGCCCAAAAGTCACAGAGAGAGGAGATCATTCCACTAAGACCCCCCGCCCCTTCACACAGGAATAAGAGTACAATAACTTTTTTAGCATTCAAAGTTGATCTACAGTACCAGAGTGAATACATCCTGTAGATGTATTTCAGTTATGCAGAGATGCACGCCATGGGCTGAGGGGCCCCTCCTCTCCTCTGTTCTCACACCAGAAGGAGGTACAAAGAGCTCTCTTCCATTTGGCAGAAAGGCAGCTTAATGTGAGGAGGGCAGTGATGGTGGTGGGCGGGAGAGGGGTACAATGGGAAGCTGGTGAGTTGGCAGTCTGCACCAAACAGACAGGCTTGAATACACCCTGTTAATAGGCTGCTCTCCGGCCAAGATGGGGCTACGATACACAGGAGCCAGAGTGATTCTCTATCTGTGTCACCGGTTGGATGGCGTTAAACATAGTGGTAACAAACTGGCATGAATGACACTGGTCCACCTGCAGGCAGCCAAACTTGTCATGTGAGCGCAAGTTTTTTCACATTGCACATGAGCAAAGCCCGTTACATGAACAGCTCTGGTGGAGGCCCTACTTATAAATAGGTCATACTCTATGTTAGACGTAAGCTATGAGTTACCTAACTCCAGCGGGGGATAACTGTGTCTGCTTAGCAGATAAATAATGTAAAAAATGATATTGTAGGCCTGCTGGTAAGTGCAGGGCAGGTGGGGCACTGAGAGAGACCGTGGTGCACTGGATTAGATACATTAACGCTGGACTAATGTAATGATGAGCGACAGCAGATCTTCCTGCAGGCAGAATGTGCGAGAACAGAGCGGGCATCAGAGCACAGCGAGAATAAAGAGATCCATTTTCCTGCAGAGAGGTAATACGCTTTATTGTACTATAAGTAGCTGTATAAATCTAAATGTAAAAAAAATAAACATCACTCACTTTTACCTCACACGGACATTCACAGGGGAGCTTTTATAACTCCTCTGTAAAAACTGAACGTATCAGTCATGTTCACTCTGCCGGATTGTTCCCTCTACATTTTAAGTGCTTAGGTTTGCAGCTCCTTGCCCATTATTACAATATGCTGTATTTTTGTTAATAAAGCCATATTTGGGACTCTTGAGTGGCTTGGTCTATAAATGTACGTGCCAAAAAAACAGCTTTACAGCCCAGATGTAGCGAGTCTGAGCCTGGGTGATGCAATCATGTGCTGAATGACTAGGAGTTAGCAGCAGCATTAGGATATAATTGGCTACGCGCTCCTTACGGTTTCCTCCAGTTAGCCCGCAGAAGTGCTCCTGAATAATTGCCTACAGGTCACAAGTTACTGTGTGCGAGATATTTAGATGTTATTTATTATCCATTAGCGTTTGCAGCATGGCAGATGAAATGTAGAACAGGGTATGAAATAGATGGAGTATCTGAGCCTATGGGTGGATGGAGTGAGACCTAAAACACTATAGTTTACAACAGCGCATCAGCCCAAGTATGAACCCATAGAAAAAAATGTAATAATTGCCAATAAACTGGTGATATAAAAGCAAGCTATCCAAATACATTTTTATAAAATGAGGAAGGGAGCTCTCAACAAAAATAAACAACTACAGGAGCAAACACACACCACACAGGCACCCACACACACACACACACACACACAGACACACACACCACACAGGCACCCACATGCATGCACACACACACACACACACAGGCACACACACACAGACACACGCACACACATGCGTGCACACACACACACACACACACACATGCGCGCGCACACACACACAGACACACACACACAAACATACTGCACCTGCTGCCACTGGGTGACCTCTCCACCAACCCTTTCGTGAGAATGAAAATGAGTTAACACCAAACATGCCAGGAGGTCACTGACAGCCAGGGTGTCTAGCAAACACAGTGGAAACAGTGAAAGGGTTCACGTACACGGCTGTCTCATATTCGTCCCTCTCTGAGAGCCTTAATCCGCAGCTGTCGGAGGGGCATTAAGAGATGATGACTTCTCCAGGGACAGGTGGGCTTGTCCCAGAGGTTAGACGTTTAAATCCTTTGCTGAAAAGCTCTGCCAGTCCATTCTCTGCTGACTGACAGCAATCAGTTATGGTGAAAGACTTTAATAGCCAGAGCACAAAATTAAGCTTTTTTGTTCTCAGTACTCTTAATAAACGTCTCTAATTTTCTCATGCTTACCATAAAATGTATATGTATTGTAGAAGTGTCTGTGCATACAAATATGTCTAGCTCAGAGCAGGGGCCACCTTATGGGCCTGGAGATTGACAGGTCATCTGGGAGGACTATGAAAATCAATAAAATTATTCACCGGGTGAAACCCACACCTGTCTTCCTGTCTCCATCAAACTGAGAAACTGAGAGGATGGTTTCTCAGTTTGACTGAGGCGTCCAGTTACACTGAAAATAAAATGTCACATGTACACTTCTTGTTTATTTCTTTTAATTTGTTCATTTGGTTACTGGCACCAACACAATATCTTTTTGGCCAGGTTGTTGTTGCAGGAAAGAACGTTCTCATGCCACTGATGAAAAAATAGATAAAAATGAAAAATAAACCTTGATATGTTGACAAAGTAAAGTAAGTTATTCTGATGATAGCAGGAGAATAGTAACTGTGATTTTGTTAAATTAAGCTTAGCAACAGTAAACAATGTGTGGAGGCTGCAAAACAAAAACAAGGAGGAAGGCTCTGGTGTTTCAGCATTGTCAGTCTGTCATTAAAATGACAGACATGGAAACAGGGAAACGCAGAACCTTGCACTATCCTTCATTTGGAGAAAAGGATGATACATTACACTCAGCTACAGCTGAAGTAGGTATTCCAGGGAGAAATATGAACTATTGAGTGTAATTGGATTGAGAAAAAGCACCTCCTATTCCAAGATGGCAATTATTAGACCTTTTCAGCAGAGACAGCTGAATGATTTTGAGACAGATTAAAGATAAGATTTCTCAGAACCTATTCTGCATACCTTCCCAAAACACAGAATTAATTTGCTGAATCAAACTTCGTCAAGCCTACACTGAAAGGTAAGCAGTTTCTCCATTAACTATAAAGTTTTTTTTTTTTTACAGTGGGGAGGTGGGGTGTGTGTGTGTGTGTGTGTGTGTGTGTGTGTGGTGGGGGGGGACATAAGAAATTGCAAACGCAGTCCAATCACCCTGAACCATTCACCAGCACATTTCATTTAAAGCAGTGTAAGAGAAAATCAGTGACAAGAAGCCCTTCACCTGATGTATCAACGTATTACGGCAGTGAAAGGTAATCAGTCATGATTTATTTTAAGGCTGTGGTGCCGCTGATTGATTTTGAAATCATGGTGCCACATTAAAAGTGATCTAATAAAGACGCGGCCTCTAGGCTTCTTTTGATTATTCTTGTCCATGGACATGTGCGCACACACAGGACATAATGCAGATATAAGGATGTCCTGATTGACTTGTGCTGCCAGGGAGACCGACACGGCTGAAGAGGAGACGCGCGCAAGGTCATATTCATAAATCTGTCCTGTTCCCCTGCTCGGTGTGTGTGTGCTCCTGTCTGTGTGTGTGTGTATGTGTGTGAGAGAGAGTGTGCGCCTGTGTGTCTGCGTGCGCTGCAAACTATGCTGACAGTTCACATGCAGGATCCAGCAGGATCCAGCGCTGCTAGTAGGTGAGCTAGCTCCTTTACCGGCAAGTTAATTATTGGAATAGAGGTGGGCTCCTGCTTTCTAGCACCCTCAGTTCATCCCACCCAACAGTATCTACTGGAAAGCCTTCTCCATAACACTGTGAGCTGTCACTCTGTGCCATTCCCCAATACTGACTGGCACTGTTTATTATGAGAATAGTTTTGGGTGTATGCATGTATAGGGGTGTGGAGTGGTCTGGGATGAAGAGAGGAGAGGGGAGGATGCAGGGGACTGTAAGAACTGACTTCCTCTTGTCTCTCACAGACAGCTCTCCACTTGAGACAGAAGGGTAGCTCGACCAATGCAGCACTGGGCTTAGCCAATAAGCACAGTAGGAGAGTCCACCGTCTGTCACAGTGAACAATCTTCAGACTGCAGAATCTAATTGGCAACAGCTCCTTGGTAAATTCTAGTTGGATGGGGCCACCTGGCCTATTGCTATTCTAGAATGGAGCGCAGTGCTAGGAGGGATTAATTTAGCTTCCACTTAAATGACTCCAAGTCTGGATGCTTAACCAACATTGTAAGAGGTTAGCCAACCAGTTTTGGCAGAGGTTGATAAATCAGATCTTCTAAACCTGAACAATGAGATCCTTGCAGTTTTCAGCATAATACTGTAGCAGCTAAAAGTGTGTGATGACCACTGGGGGTAGAGCAGGAGATTCTGACAGATAATGTGTACCTGATGTATCGAGCCAGCTGTTATTTTTGAAACCAGGAATCGGATATCTGTCCAGAGAGAAATAGCCAGTGAACTTAAATCATGTTTTTCTATACCTACTTTGTGATGAAACACATTCACTCCAGATAGAAAGTATGTGACCCAAACTCTGTCTCAAACTTTTAGAACGAAACACACAATCAACCACTGCAGCCTTAGGGGTTTGTGTGGCCCACACAGAATCCCATAAATCAATAAGTTCTAACACAGGCATTTTTAAAACTAAAGATTCAGACACTTTTCTGTGTATGTGCGTGTCCATACGTGTGTGTGCGTGTGCGTGTGGGTGTAGCTGATAGAGAGGGAGTAGGGCTCACTGGAACAGATTAACACGTGGGCGTTGCAGAGCTATCTGACTGAAGCACACTGGGCAGGGCCCTCAGCCCCTGCCTGTTGTGAGCAGGATATGTAGTTCCAGACTCTTACTGCTGTTACTGCAGACACAGCCTGGACTCAGGGAGACGCACAGCGATCCTTCACCCCCCTTATGCAGAGGCGTGAGGGGGTGCGGACAGCGTGTTCACAGGGGAGCACAGGTGCTTACGGGAGCGTGCCTCCTGCAGTGGCGAGTGCAGGTATCCCGTTTCAGGAGAGGCCGCAGCGTGATGGATGAGCTGCAGGGCCTCGTGGGTAACCATGGCGCTGCGCTGCGACCGTGATAAATGTGGCTCCTCATAATAAATCTGCACGTCTCCACGGCAACACAAACAGAGCAGCGGAGGGGTCACCCACTGGAGGCCGTTGACAGGACACCCCCCTTTCCCCCATACTCACGACTGCAGCTGCCAGGGGCAGAGAGAGCAGAGCAACAGTGCCCCGCATACAGCCCAGCACTGAGGCACACCGGCGGGCACAGAGGCCACCTGCCCTGGTTTGGGGCCTTCCCTGCCCTCGCGCAGAATGAGTGCACATTCTCGATGTGTGTCTGGATCGGGACCAGGTCAGGACAAGTCTGCGAGTCGGTGCTCCTGCCACGGCGCAGTTTTTCTTGGCTGTTTCACAGGCGTTCCTGCTCGCAGGCACAGACCCGGGAGGAATGCATCCTCTGCAGGCCCGCAGATGTTCGTGGGCTAGTTAGTGGGAACATCTCAGACTGCAAACACACTGTGAAAACCTCACCCTCCATCCATCTGGATTTAATTAAACACCCCAACTCCCCCTTCGCACACAGTCCTCACTCCTCTCTTCTGTTATCAAGTGCCGAGACATCGGACACACAGGAGAGTAAGTGACAGCAGGAATATGCATTACAGTCTGACAGTTTTTTTCCAAATGAAACGCTCCTTAAAATAACCATAAATAGGGATCGCTATCAGATTAAAAGAGGAGAGCACAGTTGGATAAGAGGGATTTAATGCACTTTCATTTCTAAATGATGGATATATCATTAGGTGCAGTAATGTTTACAAATGCTGTCTGCTACAGTGAGGCTTATGCATATGTTAATGAAAAAGGCATTCCAAGCAGAGGTTTCTCCAAAGCTACTCTCCCGCTGATACCATCATCTGCTGCAATTGTCACTTTCCCAGTCAAAAGGATTATGGGAAAATTCACAGTTTTAGGTATGCACAACAAGAGCAGCATCACAAAATGTCTCAGTTTTCTTATTTGATTGATGGATGGCTGTGCTGTGTCTTTTTTCCAATAACCTGACAACTCATTACCTTAAATTTAAGGCAGATTTCAAAGAAATAGCGCAGCCATAACTAAAAATAGCTATAAAGCACAACATCTGAAGCATAGGACAGGCCGGCACTTACAAATCGCACATACACTTGTACTGAATAATATCCTGTCAGGATCTTAACAATGCATGACTGCACTTCTGCATGCAAACAGCAGTTACTTTTCCAGAGAAGTGAGAGGTATGAGGAGGCAGGTCTCTAAATGATTGCTGAGTGAAATATTAGATGTGTGAAAAATCTTATCTGAAAATTCAAGTGAATTACTCATGTATTTCCAGACTGTAGAACACAAGCTCACAATGAACTGTATAATGTTCCACACACTGCTGCACCAGTCACCAAATGTCAAGCAGGACAGCATTCAGAAACAGCCTTTTGCTTGAATACTATATGTTCCAGTGGTGAGTTCAGTGGTACATAGCGTTGTCAGCACTACTTTGGAAAGGCAATGAGGAAATCATCCATTTTATTGTTGCTTTTTGGCACGCTTGTCAGATTTTACTGCCATAGGAAAATATGGCTTGGGTCATAACAACAGCATATAAATAATTAATTAAAAACTTCAAATTTCACCAGAAGTTCCCAATTACTCATTTTGCAAGTGTACAAATTGCATCATTAAAAAATGTCACTCAAATGCAGTGCTGCATATTCAATGAACCCCGTATGAAGCAAACAAGCTTGTCTCCTGGAATTCATGACCAGGATGTGAATATTAAAGCCCTGCATGCTGAAGCAGATAACTGGCGTGTCTGGAGCAGCACGCTCTGCCCAGGTCGCTCTAATTAGCCGAGTCTTGTTCTGCCCCAGCGGAAGTCCAGCTTCCTTTCCTCGCACTGCATCCCATGGCCGGTTCGGCCTGACCAGCGCAATGCAGCCTCGTTCCCACAGTTTCATTACCCAATCCTACTCCTCCTGACCCTCGCCACTCCCCTGCGCCAGATTCCTCACTGTTTGAAGGTGGGGGAAGGGGCAGGAAAACACAAAATGACACAGTAATGGTACAATTGCACTAGACATTGGATTTGCATGGCCTGCTGGGTTATTGGCCAGCTTTCTGGAGCACCTTTCCAAAGTACACACATGGGCCCCCTAGCAGCCCTGACACAGATGAGTTACAGCTCTCCAGGAGATAAAGACTGTCACACAGGAGGCAGAAAAGTGAGGTTACTGGCTATTTCTCTCTTCTATTCATTCACTACTATATTTTGCCTTTATTTTGCAAAATAACTGTGATACGTTTACACAAAACATACACCGGTTGGACTGTGATGACAATAGTTAAGGGATGATCCAGATTTAATCAATAATCCAAAACCCACGCATGATGAACTAATGATACCATTTCATAAATTCATAAGCTGGTCACAGTGAGAGGCCTCGTGCACTCATGTTGCTGTGGAGACGATCAGCGCAGATATGCACGTGACTGAGGTCTGGCTAAGGAAAGGTCAATGGTCACTAACCCTTCCTTTCAGCTAGACGGCCCAACCCGTTTTTGAAACAGCCACCCAGAGAGAGTGGGCTGTGAGCCGGCCTCTTCACCCCACAGTGTCCTCACTGTGCACACCATGTCTCTGCCCGGATGAAGTTGCACAAACATCTCAAGAGTGGGCTCCAGTACTTTCAGTTCAACCAAGCGTTTCAGAGATGCTGTGGTCAGTCACAGAGCCAGTGTCATTGATACACACACAGCAAGCCATACCAGAGTGGCGGTCCTCTGTGTGTAGCCAGCACGTATGATGTGCCAACGTGCATGTGTCCACGGCGTACATGTGCGTTGTATTGGGGTGTCTGTGGAAACCATCCAATCACCAGACAGTCAGATCCCATCCCTAATCAGGAATGTGTGGCTTCTATCCCGACCTCACGTCAGGAGGGCAAGCTTGGGAAGGACAGCTTGTCAGCCGGGAGAGGCATTCTCATGCCTACATCCCCAAACTTTACACCCCCCATTCTTCATTCACACATCTCCCCTTCTCTCCTATCCCTTCCCTCCCCCTCCAGACAGGTCTCTGTCAGACCTCCCCATCTCCCCTGCTGTACAAACTCTGAGAAGCACCATTCTTATTGATGCATTTTCCACCAAGCTGCTGTCTCAGCCTTAGAGGCCCCCGTAATAAATCAGGCTGGAGGACTGGTGGAGAGGAGCCACAGCGGGCGGCTGTTGGACAGGGGGCTGGCGCGTCTCTCTCACTCACCTGCTGAGGAAAGGGCGCAGCACCAAGATCATGAGTCTCCTGGGGCTACGGCCGGGGGGAGCTCCTGGGTCAGCTGAGCGCACGGACAGCCGTGGCCCACGGTTTCACTCTGCAAAAGGAGAAAAAGCAAAACGCAATTCTGTCAAATATGGGTGGAAGATGACCATAAGAGGACATGAAAAAACTTTTCATCTTTTTTTCTCTCAGGGCCACTTTTGGAGATAGCTAACGATTCATTTGACCGGGAGCTCGAAAGGGCTTTCTGCTTTAAAACAAGGAGGAAAGAAAAAGATAGGGGGGAAAAGAAGCAGAGCATTTACAATTTGCCATCAAAGGCCCCACTGTGCTCGGCCGTCTCTCCACTCCGCTCACTGTCTCTGGCCTTTTTGTTGCCGCTCAGATCAGCACATGTCCAGAATACTGATGTCAGGGTTTGTGAGTCGCAATTGGACAAAAATGACTTTCTGGCCTCTTTTTATTCTGCACTTTGTGTTGCCAATTCCCACTGGACCACGCTCACTGAAATAAAGCTGGCCCAATTAACAGGGCAGGACTCTGGGACGACAACACAACCCGGCAACAAATGGCCCTGCGTTTCAAACCTCTAAAGAGTCCCAGTAAAAGAGAGGAGAAGAGATGACAAGTTCATTCAGAGTCTTGGAGAAAACAGCAACAATTACAGCATGGAGCCGCGGTCCAAGGTTTAGGAGATGGCCTTGGAATCCGTAGGCGGACAACAACTGTATGGAAAGCCATCAATAGGGAAATCTCCATTCTCTATCAAATGTTAATGCCATGCTGTCAATCATTCGGATTAAGAGAAGACTTGCCAAACTAATACATATTCAACAGCTTCGCTGTGTTTCAGTGGAGGAAAAGAATATAATTATACACGGACTTAGAAAACAAGAAGAGTGTGAAATATCATTCTGTGTGAAGAATGTTGACTGCGGAATAATTTTACCAAATAAAACAGTAGATGAGACATTGACTTGACATTGACGCGTGCTATACACTGTAAGATCGTGTTTTGGGCCTTGTTTCTCCAAGCTGGTTCTCAGAGAGTAATTGTTCAGTCCTGAAGAACCACATGGGAGGAAGTCAACAGTGGATTGAATTAGACCCTGTCATGTGGAAAATGGACACCGCGCTTTTGGTTCAGAATTAAAAGGATAGTGTACAGAGGATGGATTTGGAGGATGCATTACTGGCGCCATGGCCACCCCTCTGGGGGAAGCGGTGACGATACCTGTAGCAGTCTGTAGGGGGAGCCATACAGCACTGGCCAGCTGTATTTGCCGCCATGCGGATTGCTCTAGAATGCGCCTTGTGTTGGATTGGGCTGCGAAGAGTCGATCGGCCAAGATGGCCACATGTGCTTTCAACCACAGAAGTGAGAAGTGAGAAGTGATTCAGCGAAGCACGAGTACAACTGTGTCAAAAAGTTGACCATGAATCATAGAATATATTGAAGTTCAACAAACATAAAGGAACTGCATATAGTGCAGGCAGGGTAAGGATTAGACACAAAATAAAATGGTTCCTGTAATGTTTTCCCCTCAGTGGTGCAGCCTGCTATTGCCCAGGTCCTTTTCCTCAAAGACATTATCCCAGCTGTATGGAAGTCTGACTGCTGGAAGGGGCAGGACCTACCAGTCACTCCTGACACAAGAGTGCTGGAGTCAGGGCACATCTCTTTTGTCTGTGTCAGGGACCGAAAGGACACGTCTCTCATTATGCATGGCAGCGCCTGATTTATGCACACATTCATATTACATCGAGAGAGCTTTTAATCACTGTGCAGCCAACTCCTGCTCGCATAAACACTCTGGCACACCAATTAATGCATCTGCAGCTTCTCTCCAATTCCATGGCATTAATTCAGTATTTAACAAATCCCAACTAATTGACAATGAGCCATTGCAGGCACTGAAAATCTGAGACATTACAAGCAGCAGCAGAAAATACTACAGAGGCAATCCACAAAATCATGTGGCAGAGGATACTCTGGCTGTTTACCATGTCAGGGGAGCCACGGGTGAGCCCAGCTGCGGTCTGTAAACACTCTCCCATGAAGTTCTTCTTCCTGTCAAGTGTCAGTGTGCCGCTAATTACACGGTGAGTTTAAGCTGCGAGAGCTGACACACGTCCGTCACACTCTCTCCCTCTGCCCAGTGAACGCGCTTCACACTCTCCCGTTGCCCAGTGAACGAGCGGGTCCCTCTTTGCTGAATAATTGAGATGCTTTGAAATCTCAGTGAGATGAGCTGATGATGTTCAATCGCACTGGGCCCTTCAGTTTGCTGTGGTTTAAAATACGCACTGGAGATCTGAGCACTGATGGCTTTGTGCGCCCCGTTGTGCATGTGTCTATGAGGGAGTGATTTTCTGTGCACCCCGTTGTGTGTGTGTGTGTGTCGGTATGTGTGTCTATGAGGGAGTGATTTTCTGTGCACCCCGCTGTGCGTGTGTGTGTGTCGGTATGTGTGTTTATGAGGGAGTGATTTTCTGTGCACCCCGCTGTGCGTGTGTGTGTGTGTGTCGGTATGCGTGTCTATGAGGGAGTGATTTTCTGTGCACCTCGTTGTGCGTGTGTGTGCGTTGGTATGTGTGTCTATGAGGGAGTGATTTTCTGTGCACCCCGTTGAGTGTGAGTGTGTGCGTGCGTGTGGGTGTGTCTGTGTAGGAGGGAGTGATTTTCTCTGCACCCCGCTGTGCATGTGTAAGTATATTTCAAGTCATTTCCTCAGTTGGCTACAAGAAACCATTACTGTCTCAGCCGCATAATTATTTCAATTAATTAAAATGTGCCTTATACAGATTATAAAGAGCGGGCGGATGAAGAGAATTTGTCCGTGAGGACGGTATGGATTCTGTTCAAACTGCAAGCATTAAGAGCCATTGTAAAGTGCTGTTTTATAAGAAATGTAAAGAAATCTCTCAGGGCTCAATTAATGTGCTGCTGTTTGGAGCACCTACGGCTTGCCTTTCACTGCCAGAAAAAATGGACAAAGCATCAAAGCTCCAATAACTAGCCTAGGGGAAAATCAATCCAACGCAATAAACGCATGAAACACAGCTTTACGTCAATCTCGGCCAGATGTGCATTCACATAAACAGCAAGCATATTGCAAAAGAAATACATATTGAAATATGTAAATGCGTATCTGTCATTTTATCCTTTTTCATGATTTCTACATCTATGTAAGAGACATTGAAGATATGTTTTTTTAATTCTCTCTAAAAGCCTTAATGTGCTGTATTTTTAGAAAATGTGTCCTTAACTCCTATGGCTTTAAACTGAAATAAAAAGGAACAAAAATCCCACTGGTGTTAGTTACTGTATGTTAACTCCAGAAAGGACGTGGAGAGTCTCTTGAGTAGGTGTATCACTTTTCAAGAACCACTACCACAATTCAATTGTTCTGTTTCCTGGGTAAGGACCAAGAATGTAAGAACAGATCAATGTGTAATCACGTTCTTCATATCATACTGCTCCACTTGCACAAGACTCTTTGCCAATGCACCCAGAGCATTGTGGGATTGATAAACTGCTATTCTGTCTGAGGCAAAGATCAGCTTTCCTTAAGATGCTTGTGAAAATCACTTCATTTTAGACTTTATTTTCTATCAGCATGATGACATTTCGTTTCTGAAATTACAGCAGGGAAAAAGGTCCTGTTTCTAAAATATCAGCTGTAAATTAAAGCTTATATGCAGGTAATTAATAAGAAATGTTATTTGGATTTAACTGTTCAAATAACGGTAGATACCATTGGCATTTCAAAATCTGATTGATGGCCATTTACTTGCCATTTATTACTCCACACAAAATTAGAAAAGTAATTAGATTTTTCGCAACTGTTAACCCAAAAATCTTTAATAATTCAAATATATATTTTGGAAATAAATAAGTACTTCCAGAAAAGTTGTGATAAGGACTTAAAACAGAAAATATGGATGAAAACAATTCTACATAATAGCAAAAAGGCCTGAAATGTAACATGCTCACTGAATACATAGCTAACATTATACAGTATTTCAACAAATTAAACAGTAATTACAGTGCATAAAGCACACTGCTAAATTATAAGCCAATATTGAAAAAACTGTCCACATAATATATGTAAATCATTTTAAATATATAATGGATTTTGTGGTAAAGTTCAAATTTGAAAACACATGAGTATTCTGTTAAAGAGAGAGTACTGGACATCCCAGGGATCGTAGGATTTCTCCTGCGTTCCCAAAAGTGGTTTTCGACAAGACTGGAGCTTCGGGTGCCACAATTGAAATTCCATCCACTATCACACCCTGCCGATTGGCTCCACAGATCTTTCCTGCAACAGAATAGAGTAAGCCATACCATTCCAGTGGCTGCTACTTACAATGTTCAAGCAGAAACTAACAGTGACTGTACACAATGTGTTTCACGGCCCAAAATGAAAAGGGTATTTATCATGATCTAGCTTTGAGATCAGAGAAGAACTGAAGTGTTATATTATCAAAGTATTGTTATTAATACCACTGCTACTTATGCTGGTGGAATGATTCCCTTTCTGTGGTCTGGGGGCAGAATCCAGTAAGACCTAACATGTCATGTAGACGTGTGATTCCAAACAGCACTAATGCAGGGTGGGGAGAGGACACAGCTCACACCACTGCATTCGATTACAGGTCAAGACACACTGAGCCACATAATCCTCTACTTAAGCAGACTGAAAAATCCAATTTCAGATATCCGCTATTCTACAGACCTTATTTGTACAACATCCAAGCCCTCGCCAGAGAGATCTTCCAGAGGAGGAAGGGAGTCAGGGGGTGTTAGGAGGAAGCAAGGTTCACGAAAAGGAAATGGGAAAGGTCACAAGGTGTCCAGTCAGACACCTGAAGCCTGTTCATCTGTGCACTGCACACCACTGTGCAGATATCCCCTACGCTGCCCTTCAGCATACCTCACTGTCCCTCCTTCCTCTACAAAACAGAGGGAGCAGCTTGCTGTAAGGAGGAGAGGAGAGTGAGAAGAACTCTCACAGGTCACCTCTAAATCACCAGCATATGTTAGCAGAGGAGCCCGCTTGTATTCCCCCTACAATAGCAGGATTTATTTCCCAGTAAAAGCTCAAAAACAAAGCACTGTGGAGTGCTCTGGACTGGAGCGAGAGGCTGAGGTAGGTGGCCCCCAGGCCTGGGTCTCTGTCGCCAGGCTGAGGGGTGAGCTCTCCTGCCAGTGCCGTGAGACGCAGTGTCCTGATGTAAATGAGCTTCTCAGCAGCGGGGGATGCGCTGGCATGCACGTCACCGCCAGGTCCACGGAGCAAACTATTTCCAGACAGCTGGAGAGAAAGAAAGGATTTAAAGAGAAATTCCACTGTGGCGCGATGAACGGCCAGCGCGGTGGAGTGACAGCGCATGCCTTCATTAGCCGCTAGCCTCGAGCAGCGTACATCAAACCCTGCTTTGGTGTTAACAAGGCGAGGCATAACAGGGATCTGCTTACACCTCGCGGACATCTCCACCGCCTGCCCGCCACAGCCCCGCTGTGCCCGCCATCCCTCTGTCAGCTCTGTCTCCTGTACTGTGTCTGTAATTACACACATTACAGCGTCTCTTCATACACACATTCTCTCCCAAACTCCAATCCCTGTCAATCACGAGGTGCCTTTCATGTCGCGCCTTCTCCGCTACACCTCATAATGAATTTAATCACTGCGTCAATAAACCACTTACTGCGGGGAAGTTATCTGAAACCGGCGATTGATTTATTCCAGTGTAAATCGAGCAGGAGCGCCTTGTACAGTCGGCAGGCCTGTGGTCAGTGTGAACACACCACGGAAACCAAAGGGGCGAGCGGAGCATCATGGGAAGGGCTCTGACTCTGCTGCTGCTGGGAAGATTGCCTTCCGGCCAACGGTGATTTACACTTTTCAAACGGCGCGTTGACACTGATAGCCTCTGCTGGAGTGGAGTGCAGCGATTAGTCATCTGTACAGAAGAACCTTCAGCTCACCCTGTCAGTCAGAGTGAATGGCAGGTCTTTGGACGAGTCAGCCTGGAATCAAGGCCCAAAAGCTATTTCAGCTACTTTCCCTCCCTCGCTGATACTTCACCTTCACTCTCTCTCTACCCTTTCATCAGTCCCTGCCTCAACCTTCTCTCCCTCCTTACATTCATGGGCATTATACTGTGTGATGATACTGACGTATTTGAATCAAGAAATAAATCAGTCTGCACACTGAATCATGAACTACAGAGAGAGCTGGTGGGTTTTGCATGCTGAACATCCTTTGTCTTTATCAGGCATCCTGTTACTTGTGGAAATTAAACTTCATTTAGTCAGTAAAATATTCTGCCCACTAAGGCTGCCACATTCTATTTTAGATGTAGCTATGAATTGCATTTGTAGAGGTGATGCAAAGTTTCCGGCAAATATAATTTTAGTGAGAACTATGCTGAAAATAATTTCACACATTTGCAGACATATGCTTTGTTTTATATTATTGTGGAAATGTATAATAATGTGCCACACTCCTAACAGGAAATCAAAACTTAGTTTCTTTCATTGTCAGAAACAGAAAAAAATAGGCTTCTTTTGTTTGGCATGTGAGATATTTTTTCATTTTTATACAGTAGTCTTGGGACTTCAAACCCATGCTAAACACTCTACACAAATAGGTTATCGGTCCCTTTTGTAGTGCTACAGCAGCAAATGTTAATATTAATTGATTGGTTACAAGATAAGGACTATTAATTTACACATTTATTTGTCCATATGGTTAACCCATTAAGTATCGCCCCCTTTTCTTAACACAAGCTTGAAAATTACACACTCAAAATAAAATGATTACTATTCACAAACCCTTTTGACTACAGGCATAATCCGCGTGTCTTCTTAAAGGTAACAATTTGGTGTTTGTTTTCCAAGATAAAAAAATATTACTAAAACAAGGTTACAGAAGCTCAAACAAAGTGGAAGTGGTAGATTTTCTTCTCACTGAAAATATTTTCTGTTTTTGAGTGGATACGTTTTAGAAATAGACACTATAATGCATTTGGTTCGCTGGACCCTTGCCGTGAAAAGGACACTGACATTACTTTGATTTGTGTAGTC
>NC_083769.1:29758813-29934813 GCF_963514075.1 Conger conger
TTAGCCTTCTCCTCACAGCTCCTATTGAACCTTATTTTGCTGCACTCTCAGTGAGTCTGCTCGTCATTAAAGGCTCTTCATCTCCCCAAAGCCGGCGTCCTTTCTCCTTTTTATCAGACCTAAAATCCACTGCAGCGGGCTGCCTTTTACCAGCAGCTGGGACACAAAAGAGGAGCCAAAAATCATAAACCAACAGTCTCCCCCCACTCCCTTTTGCCATTGTATCCATTATACCCTGATGCAGCAAGCTCATCTCCCCTCTGTGGAAACGGCTCCAATTAAAACACATTTTTCACTCACGGCACAGCAGCTGCTGATCAGCCTTATACCCGCCGCTCTTGAGAGAACGGACCATAAGTTACAGCGCTTGGCTTTCCCCAATGAAAGCCCCTTGTGGAAAAAAAGTCAAACTCGCCGACTGCTTTTAGAAGAAATTATCTGAAGTTGTGGAACTAATTAGCAGCAGGCAGAGGCAGTGGTCTCCGCCCTCCCCTCGCCTCTTTCTGCTTGGCCGATTTCATTAGCGCACCGGCTGACCTTTGGAGATAAATTGAAACAAAGCACCTGCGTCTGTACCTGAAGCCTGGAGCAATGAGCTTCAAAGCCCTTTCTCAGCTAAATTACTCATACTTCTGATATGCTTTCCAAAAGCTGCATCCAGCTCGGCTGCCCACATGAGCCTTTTTCTGTTAATAAAACACTACACCTTGAGAAAATACATTCATATATTATCATATATGGAAACTTAACACCGTTTTTTTAGTAGTAGCTGAAATGACCTTTCAATATGAAATAAATAGAAATGTACCGTATTAGAACATGCAGCAGATCGCTTCATGATTCAATACGCAGCACAGGCACAGCAGCTCTACAGCACACCTAACTTGAAAGAAGAAAAGGAAGAAGCTGTGTTTCACTTTCCATTTCCATTTTAAACCTGCGACTTGGCTCGGAGCCTCCCGCAGATACACAAGTGACCGTGATCACAGTATGCGCATGAGGCACGGACAGCGCAAGAGAGCTGCACCTTCAGCAGAGCGTGAAATGAAAGCTTGGATTTACCTGGTGGTTTGGATTTCTGGCCAGATAGGATCAGGAGACTGGTTGAGCCTCATAGTATGGCAGATTTTTACCTCTACCTACCCACCCCCCCCCCCCCCACCTGCCTCATCACCATACAGATCTGTGGCCTGGCTCTTACAGCTACTGTCCAGACCATACAAAGGATATCTGTCAGTAAACACAACGCACAATATAGCATCTGCAGCAACAAGTTACTCAGAGAAACATTTTAGTCATAAAACAACTAAGCAATCTCAATAAGTACCACAATATGCATCACAATAGCTTTGAGCAAATTTGCACGGTCATTTAAATAATGTCAGAGAATAGTAACAAAAGAAAGCACAAAAGAGTAAACAATTACCTGAAAAATAATTACAGTAATAAAAATAAAAGTGGAAAAGGAGAAGAAAAAATAATTTTATGCTCTGAAGAACCCCCTCCCCACCGCCCTCTCCGCCCGGCACATTAAAACCCAGGGATATAAACCAGGGCTAGTCTGCGGCTGCCGGCTCCTCTGCCTCGCTGCTGGCACCTCGCGCGGCACCCAGCCAAGGGGAGGGGTGCGGGGGTAACCGGAGCACCATTACTCAGCCCCCGCTCCCGGGGCCGTCCACTGAAACTGCCTGTGTGCTCCGTGGCTGAGGGCCAGGCCACGCAGGGCCAAGCGCTGAATGATGCATCATGTTGGAAATGTTTATGTTGGCATGTTAATAAGAAACAGTCTATCCAGCCGTGTTTTCTCAGGTATGCTCCCGGCTGCAGCATGCAGCGGGGATGGGAGGGGAGGGGAGAGGGGGGCTAACGTAGCGCACCTTGGTGTACAAACACACACGGCCGCCTCACTCTGCATAATTAAATTACCGAGGGGGACCTGAGCGCACAGAACAGGGCGGCGAGGCCAGCTTCAGTCGCGCGGAAGACCAGCTCGCGCTGTCACCTTCAGCCTTGTCACTGTGACTGATACCCACTTTCCGCCACCCAGCAGGGGTGTTTGCGGTTTTGTGAGCAGCTCTCCGTCACTATCACCTTCCTTTGTGTTGTGAGTGGAGGGACAGCTCTCAGCGCCTGCCTTTCCCCAGTACAATTACAGCCAGCAGATCTGAGACGCAGCTCATGGAGGAAGTTACTGCAGCTCTCTCGCTGTCTCACTCTCTCACTCTCTCACTCTCTCACTCTCTCACTCGTAGTCCAGACTTATTCTCTTATCGGCTATTGGACAAATGACAAGGTTGCACATACAATAGAAAGTATAGATAAATATGACATTAATAACAGGATACATTTATGAACAATTAAATTGGGGATGCTTTTCATTAATGTTATTGTTTTTGAAAGTATACAGCTCAAATAATATTGCACATGTAATTTAAATGAAATATGTTAAACAGCACAATCAGATTACTGCTACTTCCATTGCAACTGAAACATCTGTTGTCAGTAATATTCTGAAAATGAGTTTCTTTTTTATGCTAGATTTTTCAGGGATCTTTTTTATTTCTCAAGCACTAAACCGTGTGGAGTATTTGAAATACGTATTTGACCTTGGTCTGAGCAGAAAAGGAGAATGACTCAGATATATTCATCCTGGTAAACAAAGACTTCAGGGAGAAGAAAAAATGAATTGATTGGCGCCCATTTTGGAGTGAAAAGATAAGTAAGAATATACCAAAAAGAATGTCTAAACCTTTACATCGTTTTCACATGTTTGGACCTAACAATGTCAAACTGCCTTCCCAAACAAAACCAATGCATCAGCTCCTTTTCAGATGTTTAACCTCCAGATCAAAACAGATCTGTCCTGCCTGGCCTGCCCTTGAGTCCTATCTGCACAGGAAATGTACAACCGTGCAAAAAACAGAAAAGCATAGCACAGGAGCTCTGAAGTGAACTGTACAGACTGAGCACTCGTGAAATAGTGGAGAAATATTATCAGAGGTTGATGCTTTAGAGTACTATACACTACACATTTTAGGATACTTAGAACCGCACGCATGTGTGGAGAGAAAAGGCGAAAAGCGTTCCAAAAACAGTTTGTGTTGGAGTCAGTGTCATGAAACCAGTGAAGCTGAGATCATCATAAAGTACCAGCTCCCCCACCCCACCCCCCCTAAAAATAAATCCCTACAACCACAAGTTCCGCTCTCGCTGCAAACAGCAAGAAAGATAAGTGTGAATCAAGTCTCAGAGGATTTCTTCACTCAACCAGAAACAAAGTTGATTGCTTTTTTCCTCAGAGTAGTAAGGCAGGACCACTCCAGCCAAGGCACCTACAGTAGCACAAAGGCCCTGATTATTCTTTTATTTTCAGCAGAACTTTTAAAATTGCTGCAGCATACCTTTTTTCATCACTCTCTCCCCACTGAGGCAAAGGCTTCGCAGACCTACCTTTCTCAACTCAGAGGAGTTCCCCTGCATTCTGCAAATTAATTCCGGTCTGACATTCAGGTCCAGTCGGCGAAGCTGTTATTGCATTGGCCCATCCACACTGAGAATGACTCGCCACCGCGGTGCGCTGGCGGTACCTGCGCTGCGCGTCACGTTTAGCAGACAGGGGGAAACGCTGCCACTGCTGTGCGTGGTTCCCGTCAGTACCGCGCTGAAGGCGGGAGGTTGAATGCTGAGCCAAAGCTGGGCCCAGAGGCCGGAGGTGGGAGTGCCATGTGGGGGGAGGGAGGGGGGAGGGAGGGCATGACAGGTGCGTTAAACGGGGCAGAACCTCGCCGCGTGCCGTCAGCTTCCTGAGGGGAAAGCAGGGCAGCTGATTTGATGATTTTGCCAGACTGTTGTCTAAATTATGCATAGGTAAACCATCAAAACAGAGCCCCCTGGGCAGGCCACACCACCACAGACCCAGTGGAGTGGGGGGCACTCATAGCTATGAGTCACTCTGCACGCCCAATGAGTCGCCATGGACATGAATATTTCAGCCGCCAGATCGCGTGAAGAAGCAGGTCTCACTGACAGCCCTGCGGTGAAGTCACTGTCTGACCCACTTCAGACACAGCAAGTTCCTGTCCTGATTTTATCACAAAATGTTTCAATAACAAGGGGGCCCCTTATGAAGGAAGGATGTAGAAGATTTCTTATAGAAATCATCTTCAAATGATTCTGAATGAAAAATCATGCATTCAAATATAACAATAACAGTATATCCTGTATGAAAGTTGAGCAAAAAATGTTGTTGATTAATACAGTCAGAGTATAACTGCCTCTAAAAATGGAGATTATAAAGCATGTTCATTGTTAGTCAACCTTGCAGCTTCCAATAAGAGCAATTACACATTTTAGTTCACAGTGTCCAGCATCATCAAATATTTACTGTTTAAAATATTTATGGGTGTCTACCTCAGACAGCAGTTGGATATTTTCTTCAAAAGAATGAACTCGGCTGTGTGTATGTACGTGACAATAATGTGGACTCTCAACACCCTGTTTCACTGAGCAAATTCAAGCTTATTTCAAGAAATAAACAGAATGACTACTGCCCTAATTCACACAGACTGAAAATTCAGGAAAAAGAAGGGTTAAATCCATTTACTTATTTTCCTCTATGGGTAGCTGCTGAAGAGCTTGCTACACAAAACCAGGACAAATCCCTGTGCAAAATTCCAATGCAGGAGGAGTTAGGGGGCTTAGGGGAAATGGAGGCAGGGGCGGGCAGTGTGGGGCGGGGGGTGGGGGCAGGAGGTAATGTTAAACAGGCTCCACCAATCGGTGCCATGTGAAAGGAATATGAAGAATGCCTCATTGGCACACAGAAGGGCTTTTTACCCTCTCCTGGGTCAAAAAGATTTACTCTGCCTCACACTTACACCCCCCTGCACCCCGTACGCCCCCCTCGGTTCCCCCATACGTCCTCACAGTCACAGTTGAGGTATGAACCAGGTCCTCTCTCTCATTTCAAATGGAAAAAAAACTGAGGCGCAGGCATCTCAGTCTCATCACAGCTGTTCACCCTCCATGACTCAGATTAATCAGCCCCAGGAAAAATAGACCTGGTTAGGTCCAGATTCGGTTTCTCGTGGTGCAGGACAATGCGCTGCATTGTCCGCCCTGTTATGTTCTCAGGAACAGCGGGTATGGGTGTGCCGAATGTGGCCCGCTGCAGACCCCGTGGGTCTGGCCCTGCTGGGCGGCACGCTCCCTGCCTCAGCGGGAGCAGGTGAAAAGGCCAGCGGTACTCTGGGAATGGGTGTTCCGCCACACGTTCCCCCGGCTCCGTTAATCCCTGCAATGTTCCGCCCGTACTCTCAATCCCTCTGCTTAAGGAACAAGAGCACATCTGGAGTTTTTTATTTTTCCACTGCACAAATAAATAAATACAAATACAACAACCAGAACAACAACTCACTGAAATCTATTTGCTCAATCCCATCTATCCAGCAACACTGATCCCTGCTGATCTGCCCAGATGAATTTTTTTTAATAATAATGCCATGGAAACTGTATCATGAGGCCCATTTCAGTTCCGGCAAAACAATTTAACCTTTGACCAGTGGTGTTAGATTTGAGACAGCGAACATACACATAATCTCCTTAAAAGTAGCATTCAGCGATAACAGCAAAAATAAAACAGGAGATCTGTGAGCATTCACATCAAATAAGGATTGTGTGTGTATTTATGCACAGCACTCAGCTTTGACAAGATTATTGGAATGACAAAAAATGCATGGGAATATGCATGCAATACGTATTGCATGAATGCATTTTCTCAGCCATTGTTAACATGTAAAAAAATTCGGATGGATTTGCAGAGAAAAGAACAGCAAAAATGAAATAAATATTGCCATCCAACAGAATCCACTGTAACTGGATTTTATGGATTGCTGGGATTCCCCTGTTTCCCTGCGAGTCCCATGGTGAGCTTTACCCAGGGAATATCTGCCAGTTACAGATTCCTGCTGTTAAATCCAACATATTACCACACCATCCCACCGAGAGGCTACTTGCCTCAGTCTTCCTAACCCCAGCTAATCCCCCCACCCCCAGCCCGACTCCAATCCCCCACAAGCGCGGAGTTAGCGCATCAGCGCTCGACCGCGCCTACATGCACACAGTCAAACAGAGGGGCCGTTCGGGCCGTGATCAGGCAGAGACCTCCAGCACAGAAAAACAAACACAAATCCCAGCAAAGAAAAAGCGGATAGATGTAATGCAATATTCCCCCCTTGACCGTAAGATGAGCTGATTATGAATAGTGACACGTGATTCCGTAGTTAAACAGTCACCACGTCATCAGATATTTGTTTTTGGCTAAACTGCAGCACCACGCCAGTGATCATCGGTCATCGGGGGTGGTTAAAACCGGTCAGCTGAGACAGCCGGGGAAACGCGGGCTGTGATCCGCCACGCAATGTCAAACCTCTTTCACCGTCAACTTACAAACCAGAAACAACAACCTCTACAAAGCAGCTGACCTGCAGCGGTGGACGGGCCCAGCTGGCGTGGGCACGCAGCCCAGACGCCGGGTCAGAGGTGTGTGGAGCACCGCTGGTGCTTAACCTTGCTGAAGGAGGAAGGGATGAGGGCCAGCGCGGGACTCCGGCTCTCCTGTACCAGAGGTGACTGAGTGCATCTCCCGGCCACACTGCACTCATTCATCCGCACACTGCAGTCACTGAGAGGGCCGTCTGCACTAATGTCTTAATATCAAGTGGTCACAAGATGTGCAATATGCCACATGTTACCAAGACAAACGCCGCCATTTACAATTAAAGAGCAGGCTATTCCAGGCCGTATGCTGGGGCTGCCACGGAGGAGAGCAGCAGGAATCACATGCTGGTCATTCCCTGTTTGATCTGGGGGAAAAGTCCCTGTCAACCTCAGCCAGCAAGCAGCAGGGGACAGGAGAAAGGGAGAGAGGGAGAGGGAGAGGGAGAGGGAGAGGGAGAGAGAGAGAGAGAGAGAGAGAGAGAGAGAGAGAGCTCTTCCCACACAGAATTCACAGTCCTTGTCCTCAGTCATCAGAGAGAGAGAGGCCATTGCACAAGGCATCTGATTACACTGATTACAATGAACTGAAGATTCAACCCACAGCATAAGAAATCACAACTTAATTCAAATATCCATACGAATACTACAACAGACCAACTTGTTGTCTAAAAATAAATAGGAAGGTCCTTCACAGTAAATTGTTCTGCAAAATATACCCTTGCTGGAGGCAAGGAAAGAGAGCTGTCTCCATATAACCAGTATGTGGGCAGTGAAAGCAAGTATATCTAGCACATTTATGGATCAATAAAGCTTGACAGTATGTCGCTCCTCAATGCTTCCTAGGACGTGTGGTCTTATCTCACACAGGGGCTGGGAAAAAGGTCACGTGGTGAGCTATCATGGTAAGGGATGGGTGACCTTGGGATCGAGAGCGATGGTCAAGCAGAGCAGGGACATTACTCAACCCCTGCACTCTGCACCACCATTCTAGGGTCTGGTCCAGATCTGTCCTCATATTCCTTCCAGTTTGCCAAGTTCAGTGATAATGAAAATGAACTCAGAAAATCATCTTTGTGAAGTAAAATAAACACATCCTCGCATTGACTTGGAAGTCAAGACACATTTTGATTGAATCCAGGCCTCTGTCATTCTATATTATATTACCACATAACACTGCATATCAATAAATATATTACATAATATTTTTGTGTATTACAACATGGGCGATCAGTTTGGCGCAAGACTAGTATGATTACATTGTGAGAAACTGAGTCAGCGGCAGAACAATTTGGTCAGCCTGGCAAAACACAGGAATATGCAGTTCTCTTTCTTTAAACAACTGAGTTTGAATGTGGCATTTAATTATTAAAAAAATAAAGACTGCGCACTATTTCCAACAAAACAATAACATTTTCCAGACTTCCCAGCATTGGTATCGCTAAAGTACATGTAATGCTTTTCAAAGGCAGTTCCTTCCTCCCTGTTCTCCTTGCATGCTGGGTGTGTACCATTTGTGAGCAGTTTTCAAACCCCAAAAGCCCTTGAAAAACGGTTATATAAATAGTTGCTGAATGAATATTGCGTGTCCCACACCCTGGTGTAAAGACGGGCCCAGGGCAGTTGTATTAAAGCTGGGTGTTGCCTGAGGGAAGGTGTCTGAGGGTACACTCTGTTTTGAGATGTCACATCTCCGGCTGGCTCTGTTTGGAGAAGTCACACGCAGGATGTCTTCATATCAGGCTGTCTGGCCTGACCCCCCTGCCCTCTGTGAGCCGCTGCATTCCCAGACTGCTGACAGTCAGCACTCCCGATAGGGACCCGATTATGTATGTGACCACGATGAGAGTTGTCTCACTGGGACAGCTTCAAATAACCATGGCACATGCCCCTGATTTCACTTATTGTACATTTTTTTGAGGATCGCAGGCATTGCGCCGAGCCACACACAAGAAAGAACTTCCGGTAAACTTGCAGTATCATTTATAAATCATATCACTCGCAGATGTGCTGCTAAACGCTACCACCTGAACCCAAGAATAATAAAATCAATTGCGTCACGTTTGATTAAAAAAAATAACTAAAAATTTTAACTAAAAATCCTCTAAAGTAGCCTGTCTGCCTTTTGTTTTACTAAAACATACTGTACAATATGTCACACAATCACTATTTAATCCACGCTTGCCAAAAGTAGGCAACTAGAGATGCTCTGCTCTGACCATCAAATTGTCTCAGTATGTGAAGTAGGCCGAATCTTTGTTTGCATTCCAAGAAATGAGGTAAACCTATACTGGGGACACCATATTGATGCTATTCAACCCCAAATTGAGACTGCACTTGTCTGTCTGTCAGTCGTGGGAATTTGTAACCAAATGTAAACACCATCAGCAAATACAGTCCAACCATTCTCAACTGCAGTTGTCAGATTCCCAAAGTCAACATAAAAGTTAATTCCAAGGCAGCATGAAAGACATGATCACAGCTCTGCAGTTGTCCGAAAATCTCGTTATCATACATATATAACAGTGTGTGCCCATGTGTGTGTATGCATGTAAACTCTTAATTACTCTCTATATACAAATTAGTCTTTTATATGTATGTGTCATGTGCTAATGTATAATTACAATAATGTCCATAGGCATAAGCTACAGGCCACCAGAAATTACAGGAGTTGCAAAAGAGCAGCATTATCTAACAGACAGAGAATGATGGACACTGATGGTTCTGACGCATTGCCCGCATAGTTTTCCACACTCTAAGACACTTATGGGAACTCCCAAAACACTCCTATCATTACCGAATCCAGACACAAAAAAACACACAAAGTAATGGACAGATGTGTGCTTATAAGTGTAAGTCTCCTTTAAGAAGAAGAGACGGAGAGAGAAAAAGAGTTAGGAGGGAGTGAGTGAGAGGAAAGGAGAGTGGGAGAAGTCTGTGAGCCCGGCATTGCTTAGCAGCAGCACTGCACTGGCTCCTAAGAATTCCCAGTCCGGTTACATCAGCGCAGCTAATAGCAGCAAGTGAAAAAAACGTGGATCCCAGGGAGAAGCAGGCAAGCAAAGTAGGGCAGAGTCACTGTACCTTGCAGCTACGGTCCTCCAAAGCTTGTCAGAGACAGCAGGTGTCCTCCTGGGCAGAGACTGACTGGAATCGTGGGGTCACAGCCTCATCACCACTGTCTTGTCCTGTCCTCTCACTAGCTTCCTGACAGACCAGACTGACCGCTACACTGCAAGCTCTGAGACTTTGAGAAAAGGCACAAATACACATACACTGAGAAGTGAGAGAGGGGGGGAGTGGGGGAGGGAGGAAAAAGCAGAAGTCCCTCTCTACAGTTTCATTTCCCTGAACTCCCTCTTACTCATTCTCTCTCTCTTTCTCTCTCTCTCTCTCTCTCTCTCTCTTTCTCTCTCACCTCTCTGAGCTCTCATTCAACTAGCAGCGATGACTGAATCAGGACAGCCCGAGCCATCTGTTGAAACACGCCTGCCTCTTTGCCTTACTTACTCACTCACTCACAGAGCGAGCAAGAGAAAAAGGGGAGGGGGAGAGGAGGGAGGGCCGCAGTGCCCATGCCCAATCTGAAAGCAGAGCACTTTCTCAGAACAGAGGGCGGAGCAGCAGAGCCCGAGGAAGAGAGAGAGAGAGAGAGAGAGAGAGAGAGAGAGAGAGAGAAAGAGAGAGAGAAAGAGAGAGAGAGAGAGAGAGAGGGAGCGAGAGAGTGAGAGTGAGAGAGAGAGAGGGAGAGAGAGAGAGAGGGGGATCGATTTTAATGGTGCGGGAGGGAGGGAGGGGGAGGGAGAGGGAGAGAACACAGAGGGAAAAGGCAAAGCTTGGCTCAGACACTTTGTATTCATGAGGCTGGTACCTTTCAGACTTAATGGCCTGTGTAAGCCTGTGTAAGACAGAGAGAGGGAAGGGAGGTGCAGGAGGTACAAAGTTACAGAGTGGAACTTTAGTCAAAAACAGGCTCTCTTGCCCACATGGGAACAGGCATTCATGGAGCTCAATACACACCCTCACATACAAATAAAATAAATTCCATGAAATAAAACAGACCAGACTCAGAAAAAAGGAAACATACATGCAGACAAAGAAAGTTAACTTTTTTTACATTTCCTGATTCAAACTTTGCCACTGGAGTTTGCCTCAGTCAGGCATGGTTTTCTCTCTTTATGATAATAGAAGCCTGACAGGATTGACTCACACTAGTGACTGAGCCTAACCGCTGGCCTGAGAGAGAAGGAACATGATGCGTGGGTAGAAATGGCATCCGTACCTTGACCAGATTGGGCACAGGATGTGTTTCGCAATTCTTCCAAAAAAATCCTGTTTATCCAGCTCTCACCAGAGTGCCTTTTGCAGGCACTCCCATCTGGTCTGTCTCTGGTTGCCAGTGCTTAACCAGCGGCTGCCCTGCGGTTAGCCCTGTAAAATGAGCATGGCGAAGCTCCTGTGTCTTTAACAGACAGGTCCGGCCTTCAGGTTTGCGCTGCCACTTTACTGACACTGTGTCTATGGTTTTGAATTTCAGACAGCATTATGGGTCAGCATTCCATGTGCAAACGGAAATAACAGGGATTTTACATGCTGATCTGTGTGTGTGTGAGTGTGAGTGCGTGAGTCTGTACTGATGTGCCTGTACCAGAATGCAGGAGAACAGTAGTTTAAAAACCACTGATTTATTTCTAATAGTGGTACATGCTTGTCCCTAGCCATCTCTATAGTGTCACTACAGTCTACTGTAACAGACCATCTACACATGTACTCTGTTCTTTACCTGGTCCATAGCCTACTGTTGGAATAATCTACACATTTAATGAGATGTACTGTACTGTACATTCGCTACTCATTCACTTCATTGTTTTCATTAATTTGATTTAAAGATCAGAATAGGTTTCTGTAAACTTGCTTTTATTTAACAGGAGTACTTTGAACAGAATGCCTGAAGATATAGAGAGAGCATCTTTTTTTTCTTTTTTGCATTCCGGGATCAAAACCACCTCATACTGAAAAGCACATAAGCTGGCTTCAGAATTAGCAATACATTGGCAATTTTCATTGGGTGCACATTTGTGCTCGCCATTTATAGATTCAATGTTTAAATAGCACCACACTACTATCTGTCACAGAGGAAGGTGGCCCTTTGGTTTCAGAGTTCAGCTTCCTCTGTTCACCCTTTGAGACTCTGTCCTCCATAAACTCACTTCATCACCCTTAGATGGTCATAAAAAGCAAACAAAAAAAACATGGCCGTGTTTCCACTGCCACAAAACATACACTCGTACATTCATCAACATCCTGCAACTTTTCCTTTTCTTATGGCCTGCTGTGCCAACAGGAATTGTGCACACTTCTCCAAATGAAAATGCAACAGTCTCCAATTTCCAGCACTGTGATTTCAAAGAAAAACACATTTCAGGTAAAGGTTCAAAAATCAATCAATGTCCGCAACACTAACAAGTGATTAATGTTTTGGTTCTTTCTGTGGGGAATTCACCTGCAGACGTGAGGTGAAACCACAGAAGATTAATTGCGTGCACCACCCCCAATCCGTTTGCAACGCAATCATTTCCAGCTTATGATCTTCATCTTTATGGATTCATGTTTGCATAAAGGACCAATGCAGGATGTCAGCAGCCCATAGGAATGCTTTGCCATTGCAATCACTTTTTCCCTAAAAAAATACAGATTAAGTCAGAAGACTCACAAAAGAAAAACATCCGTTCAGTATTCTGCTTATTAAAGTTCCTGAGACCACACAGAGAAAACACTTCAAAATTCAAAATTATAATGGCTGACCATTCAGAAAAAGAATCTGGTCAGAGCATGCATTTTCATTCACCAGAGCTGTTGTTCTTGGGCCTGAACAGACCCCAGCGTAACATAAGCATAACACCAACAGGAAATAAAACTGGAAACAGAAACATTCCATTCCAGGAGTGAGCAAAATGCCTGCCTGCAGATATTTTCAGATCCTTGCAGGAATGCCATGTGAAAGTTCAGATCATTAGCCTGCTCATACTTTCTAAAACCTCAAAAAGGGTGCAGAAGTCACCAGTGGAGTTTGAAACTGCCATGGGAAACCAGCTGAAAGGGCAGTACTCCAAAAATGCACAGGTACAGACAATAACAGGCTACGTCCAGCTGTCTTTCACATTACAGTTATTTAGCTGAAGCTTTCATCCAAAGCAACTTACAGTTGATTAGACTAAGCAGGGGACACTGCCCCCCTGGGGAAATGTGGGGTAAAGGGTCAAGGGCTCAGCAGCTGCACAGATCTTACCATGGCTACACTGGCTCCTGAACCATGAGCCTTCTGGGTCCCAGTCATGCACTTTAGCCACAAGGCTACATGCTGCCTCTTGCTGTAGAGCAGAGATGGAGATAGAGAAGACACAGCTCTCCCAGTGCTAGGTAACAGAGCAGGCCCAGGTGCCCCCCACCTCCCTGCATGGCCCTCCACCCCTGCCGTTAATCTGCAGCCCTGCTGGAGACGCAGCCCTGCTGAGCAGATGCTTTTCTGGGAGTGCAGTGTGCGCTGTCACCAAGGCAGCAGAGCGGAACCATAAAATGCCACAGATTCCATATTATCCCCAGATACTCTGCTTCCTCAGTCTTTCTGGCCTCTGCTTCTTCAGTACAGCAGTGTCCAGTGCTGTATAGCATTAAGAAAAGTCGCCATTGCCACTACAGTCCCGATCACACCTCCTAATAAATTTTCACAAGATGTATCAAACCGGAATGTTTTAACTCAAGTGGTGACAGAACCTTCCCAGTGAAGAATACAGTGCTGGGCATCTGTTCGGTCTGTATAATCTATGGTAACTCCACGCCCTGTTCATCGGCCGGCTCAACCACAGTGATCTGGGCCAGTCCGTCCCAGGCCCGGCACTTCATACTGCTGCTGTGGCTGCTCTGGTTTCATCATATTAATTAGTAACTGGAGCCGTACGAGTGAGCGAGTGCAACTCCACGCTCCATTTGCTGTACACTAATGACAACATCATTATTTAAACAATTATTTTACTGCGCACAACAGCATCATCTCTATGTCAATAACACTGAGGATAAATACACATTCACAATATTACATATGATATGATAGAGCTATGACTATAAAGTCCCAGGTAGTTATTATTATATATTTAATTAAAGTCAAGATGCAAAATAATGTAACTGCGGATAGAGAATTTGACATAGTTCTGGATAAATTAACTTTTTCAGAGCATGGCAGGAAGTCAGTTTGTACATGCGCACATTTGTGTATGTGTGTATGTTTGTGTAAAGGAAGAGAATCAGACCTTTGATCTCTCGCAGAGCATTAAAACTGTATCCTCACATGATGTCACCATAATGTAGTAACAAACCTGTACTAATTCACCAATTAGCCAAGGAACCTCGTCCCCCCTACCCCCAGTCGCAATAGCCTGCAGTGAGCAGGTCATAAATAAATGCTTACTGCAAATGGCTCCTGTTTTCACCCTCTACTGCATTTTCACAGTGCATGCTCTGCTGTGAGAATGCCTGAAACATGGTAAGACTACGGAGGCACAAAAAAGCTTAACTGCCAAAAAGAAATTGAAAGCAAAAAGAGCAAAATGGTAATGGCATTCAACATCTGTTTATGTGTACCACCACCACACTCTTAGACAGAAGCTAATGATGCTGCAAGTTATTAACATTGAAATTATGCTCATTCACAAACAAGGCAGTTTGCAGGTGGTAAAGAATTAATTTTATCTTTGTTCATGTTTAAATTGGCAGTTTAATTACTCCCCAGCTGGTAGATATCATATCCTAACATACTGAAAAG
The DNA here is from genome assembly GCF_963514075.1 of Conger conger. Lineage (NCBI taxonomy): Eukaryota > Metazoa > Chordata > Actinopteri > Anguilliformes > Congridae > Conger > Conger conger. The sequence continues at coordinate 29,773,128 of NC_083769.1, forward strand.
ACCAAGCAAAGTTACAGAAACATTGCTTGAGTGTCAACATTTTTAGCTCGGTTATACTGATAATCTACAGAATGGGAAAGTCAATTAAATTTCCATTAAAACAAGGTCACATTATTATCTACCATCACTACTTTAGATTCAAGTAAAGTATAGAAAAGACTGGTTACATATTTGCAAAACAGTTCAGTCCACAAAGAACTTGCCAGGCTTGCCAGGCTGAATGACAAAGCATCTCACATCTGTCTGGTTAAAGCACAATGGCAATTTAAATTAGACATCATTAAAATTATAATATTAATTATCATTTTAAGCTTAATGTGAAAGGGGGTTAAGCAATACATTTAACAAAAAGCAGACTTTGTGCAGTAAATTAATCCCCCCATTGTTATTTTTTTGCCACTGCATTTTATATTCCAGATAGACAGGAAGGCCTGGAACACAAAGCGTTGTTTAAAAATTCATGGTCAAATTTCTGAGTCAGGCAAAACTGAAGGTAACATAAGACATCGTCTCTTCAAATATACTGAGTTCCAGCCTAGGCTCCCTCTGAAATCCTGGGACAGGAGAGAAGCAGAATCCGGCAGCGTACAAACCTTCCTGCTGCCGAACCGGGCTCCCACTCCTCACCTGCCTCCCTCCTCGCCGTGTCACAAAGTGTGTTTACTCAGCGCTCATACAGCACTGACACGCATCACACTGAAACCTGATTACAATTACCACGGGCTGGTGGGAGTGCAGCAGCAGGGCACTCACAGAGAAAACAAACGGACGTCGGATGTGAGGGCAGCGGAGATCTGTGAGAACTGCAACAGAGCTCTGGATTTGTCTTCGTAGGGGGAAGGTCAGATTAAATCACCCAATAAATGTCCTTCACAATTACATTTCACAGGAAATGATATCAACGTCTCCAGGCAGATCCATTACTGAAACCTGCCTCATACTGTATCTGCCCTGAGCAGGCTGGAACACATTCCCACATTCTCAATAACACACAGGTACAGAAGCAGAAAATATCAGATATATGCATTGCCGAGTGTCACTGTTACATTACACCCTTCTGAAGAAAGTGTTTTCCACCTTCCAAAAAAAGATCAGAACCGACCCGAGTAAGCCAAGCATGAACATCCTATTATATGCCTGAAATAATACATTCTGTAGTTGAGGCACTCACTCTGAGTTATCACATTAATGGTTTCATATTCACATGAATGAAATTGAAACAAACTGAATCCAAAATGAACTCCATTAGGCTACGCATTTTGCTATTTTGTTTTGCCTTCTGCTGCTAAAGAGATAATTGGTTCCTTAGGGGACCCTTGTCTCTTTATAATTGAATATGACAACATTAAGGAATCTCAAGCCTTTTCTCTCTACTTTGTATGTTGTAATTAGCGGTAGGCTATGCACAACGGTGAGTGTTAGTTTGTTTTCGGTGCAATTTGGGTAATGATACACAAATGTTATGGTAATCACTCATGAAATTTCAGTGAGCTAGAGATTTCAGTGTTTTTATTGCAACATTGCATTATTATCAGATGCAGCACATCACAAGCAGAGGTGATAGTAAAAGTGTTCAAAACTGTGGCTGCACACTTTAGCTGCTAATGCAGATGCTCAAATTAGCTATGTTGTGTTTGCACTTTGTTGTACGTCACTCTGGATAAGAGTGTCTGCTAAATGCCACGTAATGTAATGTAATGTAATGTAATGTAATGATAAAAATCAGAAAAATAGCTGATAGGCAAAATTAAAACACCAGTATTACAATTCTGAAGCTGTATAAATTATGCACTGCTTTAAAAAAACATATGTCCAGAAATGAGGGCTGGGCGTTCCCTCCCTCCCCCACTAACCTCCTCCCTTATTCTGTTTAATCTGCCAACCCCAATAGACGTTTGTGTTGTCCTGCTGGCACATTGTCCGGGATGAGACCAAATTACCAATGAATTTCTTCCACACACAGTATGCACCTCACGGATAAAAAATGTCCCCTTTCATCGCTGTTTGTAGAAGTGGGGATACTGTGCAAATTAAACAGACCCCCCTCACAGAAGCGCTCTCTTTCCCTATTCTTTTCTTTCTGTAGCCCCGTTGCCGCCTTCCCCTTCGAAATTGTCCTTTTTGTGCCTGTGTCATGCCCCTGAAAGAGGAAGTCCCATCCATCCAGACCACCCTGGCAGCCAGACACCACCACATCGCCATAGCTACCTTTGGAGAAGTGACTGCCCATCACAACACAGAGAATAATAAATGGAAATGGTTGGAATAATGGGTTGAAAGGAGTGGGGGTGGAGAGAGAAGGTGGAGGAAGGGTGATGCGAAATGGGGGCACGGTTGGGGGGGGGGTCACAAATCCTCCGAAAGATGAGAAAGCAAGATGTTTGTGACAATGCAGTGTTTAGCTGCAGCCCACAAGTGCTGTCAACTTGTCTGGATTCTGCAGGATATAAATGGGGGGAATATTATCATCTAAAGAAATCCATTAGGCTGCACTTTGAACAGGACAATTACGTGCTATATAAAAGAAATACTCAATGCCATTGGACACATTGCTTTCAGACCTCTTCTGCTCCAGCATGCTTACTTCAAAAAGCTCACCTCACGCTGTGCAGCCGGTGAAAAGAAACTGGCAGACAGTGGCCCCGCAGTTATTAATGTGAATGCCATTTATTAATGCGAATACCATCTATTAATGTGAATACAATTTTAATGTGAATGCCACAGAAGCGACAAGCAAGTGACTCGCAATGCCGCACCGTGCCCATGAGGTGCTATAGCAGACTGCTCCCCCCTTTTTCATATTTTACACTGAAATTGATTTTCGAATGTCATGAGAGCCCCTGTGGCTGTTCATAATTGTAACTCCATGGCATTAGTTATACATTTTCAGCCTGTTTTGACACCTCTTTGGTCACTGCACAAAGCAGAAAACAGATCAGCGGAAAGGAGGAAACTGCTCAATTATCTGTCATGTTGTCTTAATTACAGAAACACTAATTGATTATCTTCAAGGGAATGCACAGCAGGTCACAAAGCTATCTTTGATTATTTATTCATCCATTTAAATATTTATGCACAGACATATTCATGTAATTTCCTTAAATGTCAGATCTGTATAATTCTGCCTGACATACTGTGCGCTAAAGGACTTGAAAATCTCAATTTCAAAAACTGCTTAGGCAAAAGCTGAAACTCACTATTTATATATATAGTATAAATCATTAATTTCATAATGTGTGTTAGAGATGGAATCCTTATCATGTGCTTCTAACTCTAGACCAAGTGTTACTCTGACTTGAAAGGGGCATTGCCAGAAGTAATTTGTTCACTGATTACAAGGGACATAACTACACTTTCTCTGTGTTAAAACTACTGTAATATAATGGAATTAATTATCACATATGTAAATTATCAACAAAAAAATATATATATTTTGATGAGCTGGTTGATACTGGTGGCGGCACGGATGGTGCAGTGGGTAGCACTGCCGCCTCACAGCAAGGAGGTCCTGGGTTCGAATCCCCGTCGGCCAGGGCCTCTCTGTGCGGAGTTTGCATGTTCTCCCCGTTTCTGCGTGGGTTTCCTCCGGGTACTCCGGTTTCCTCCCACAGTCCAAAGACATGCACGTTAGGCTGATTGGAGAGTCTAAATTGCCCGTAGGTATGACTGTGTGAGTGAATGGTGTGTGTGCCCTGCGATAGACTGGCGACCTGTCCAGGGAGTATTCCTGCCTTTCGCCCAATGTATGCTGGGATAGGCTCCAGCCTCCCTGCGACCCTGATCAGGATAAGCGGGTTCAGATAATGGATGGATGGATGGATGGTTGATACTGTAATCCCTAAATATCAGGAGTGATGGTTCCAATGAACCTGTGCCTCCAGTCACTTAGCTGAGTTTTATGTGCTTAGTGCATAACTAATTATAAAGGAGCAGCAAACTTTACCTTCATCTCTACAAGGCTGTGCATAACTTGTTTCTTTTTATCAAACAGCACACAAATGCAAAGAAGTATAGTACAGTATATATTCTAAACATTATATTTCCTAGGCGATAGCATTGCCACTGACAATTTATGATGATTATGTATAATTAGCTGCATTCCAGACACACAACAATAACCCTCACCGTATTTTCAAATGTTATCACCTACATAAGCAACCACTCATGTGCTATACTCAACAAGGCGATGTTATAGATGCAAACAGTTTTGCAGTTTCACCAATGATCTTAAATGGTGTCTTCTCAGTATAATAAATATCTGATTCTGAACACTGCACATTTTCTGTTGTTAATAACATATACTCTAAGCCTGGTATCTTAAGATTTTCAACCAAATATACCAGCTACAATATTGGTAAACTGGTAGAGTAGCTATAGTTGGTGAGCTCTGACATGTAAATAAACTTCTCATAAAAATAATGGTACCATTAAAATGTAGATGGTTGTTATGCATTTCATTCACCACCAAATGACCCACTTAGGAACTTAAAATAATTGACATCATAAACATCAATAAGCTCATGTTACCACAAAGCTTGCAAAGACCTGCGCCCAAGTCCTGAATCAACCCATTATATGAGTATAGCCAATTTATCTTTCGCTGGGCCATTACACATGCTAAAATACATAACCCAGGGATAATATCTGGTATCTACCTCATTAAAATACCATGAAACAAAATCAATGTCATATTTAATCTCCTTTTTCACAGCAATGGCATCTCGGGATACTTACAAAAAATTCTAACTGGCATTTATAGATCACTTTAACAAAATCTGAAAAAAATAAAATAAAATAAAAAATGTTTTTTGGCCCAGCTGGCTCGGTGGTTTCCTGACATGTTCGTTTTTTTTTAGCATGGATAGCTTTACTTTTTTTAATGAAAGATATATCAAATATAGTTAATGTGCCTCAAAGGTAGCCTACAGAAAACGGTTGACTATTTAATGCCTTACCCCTTGATTCACAAGCAAATGCATAAACTAGAACCAGATAAAGGGCATATGCAATTCAATCAAAGTAGACTAAAGTTGTTGTGTATCCAATCAATCAAACCATAAGGCTCTTTAAGACTGAAGAGTCCAATCCAAGAAACAGGAAAAGGTGTGGCCTGAACATTGAGGTGCCTGGGGTGGAGGTGGGAGCCTTTACAAAGACTCTGTCTGCCAATCCTCACTGTTTTAAAGGGATATGTACATGCCGTCTTTGAAATAATTCATTTAATTGATTCTAAGCTTTATATTTCTAATAAATAAATATTTGAGATTTCTTGTTAATGGATTATTGAAATAACTGACATTCATTCAATCGAGCATAACAAATGAAAAAGGTTGACGCGATTGGTTCATTTTTACTACTTGGGCTATGGACATTTTGAAAAAACAAAAGGTTGGAATAGACGAATAGAGAAGCAGGACTGTTTCATCATTTGTCATTTCAAAAATGATTTGGTAACAGCACTGGCAATTACATCTCTTCTGTTACTTGTAATGTAATGTAATGTACCTGCAGCCTGGATGGAACAGTGCCCTCTTTTGGTTGCCACCAACAACCTAGTTCCAAAATGTCCCCTAAAATACAAATCAAGTTAGGGATTTAGTTTGCTTCAAGCATTTTTATAAATCAAGATCATAGCAAAGTCAAACTGTGAGAAAGGTGGCGGCAGCAATACTAGTCAGTGAGATGAATACCAGAATAGTCCCAGCATACTGTTCAGAATAAGATTTTCGCGCTGTCCTTGTTGCATACACGGCAATGGGTCTACAGTACATCGCAATTAGGATTAAATGTGGATGACTACGTCACTCTGCCCCTTTTCTTTTGATATATAGCTGCGTCTGTGTATGCATATGTAAATCTGAGGTGAACACGGTAAAGCAGGATGCAGTTTCTGTAAATTAACCACCCCCTCTAATTCACTAAAGCACGCCTTAATTGGGCTCACTCCTTTGCCTGTGGATTTTAAGAATTCTTTAAAACAGCCGGGAGCCTAATTTGCTGCGCGCTGATGAAAACTCGCGTTCTAAAAAAGGAATGGTAATAAGGAGTTATATCTCTTAAACATGACAGGAGTCATCACAGCCAGGAGAAGTCAGAGAGGACAAAGCAGAACAAGAATAAGGAGAGGGTCTTTCCTTCAGGAATCCTCTTGCTGTCGAGAGTAGGGCAATGCTGTTTTAACCTGAATTGGTTTGGTAATCGTACGGCAGTAGAAATGTAATATACCAAATATAAACCACCCGCATAGCAATGCATGTGGTAATCTGCGAAAAAAAAAACGTAACACTGAGCAATTACAGAGCGTTGTGTCATTTCTGCACCAACATTGTAGGCTACTTGATACACTATGCACAGCCATACAATAAACGCCCTTCAGTAGGATATAAAAGAGGAACACGGACCATACACCCAAAGATCAATTCCATCGCGTCGCGACATTTTCAAAATTTGGCCACCGTTGCTCGGTTTGTAGCACGCTTAGCATTGTGCTGTCCGAGGTACTGGACGCATTGTCCCCGCTTCACATTTCTTTTTCAATAAATCGCGGCTAATCTATAAGATATAATACGAAATTTCAGTTTGTTTTTATTAAAATGACGCAGAACATCTGTTGACCAATCTGCGATCAGCAAGCAGTTAGTGTCAAAAAATTCTGAAAATCTGATTGTTAACATCTGATTTTTGCGCATGGGTTCAGTAAGGTATACAATTGACCGTGAAAGGTTTCACACGCCCTGCGGTCTTCCCCGTCACAAGTTCAGCCACATAAGCTATGTTACTTCCAACCCCACGACTGGATCATTTTACAGGAATTGAGCCACCTGTTGCTGCATCATTGATGATATTATTTCCTCAGTTGGACCACCACCTGTATCTTCTGCCTGGATTAGCCTATGTTGTAGGGACGTTTTTCTTTGTACGGCTAACATTATGGCCTATATTACATAATATACGTTACCGTTCGTTTTGTTACACCATGTGAATTGGTTTTTGATGACATTCGAAATTCTTCTCTCCATTGGTGTGGTATTTGTATGTTATACGGCGTTGCGACACTTTATACCTCAACGCTGACCATTACCTCAAATATAAGGTTCCGAGGTTGTGCTAAGTTCAGAACATGCACTCTCGTAAAGCTCTTATGCATTTGATTCATTCTATGATTGTGGGCTGAAGCAATAACTTTCAAACTAAGAGTTGAAATGGTGAATGTACCTTACAATAAATTCAGTTTAAAATAAAGTTTTGTAGCCCGCCAATTATCTTTTTGGAAATGTTTACAATTACATTACATTACATTAATGGCATTTGGCAGAAGCTCTTATTCAGAGCAATGTACAGTTGATTAGACTAAGCAGGGTCCTTCCGTGGAGCAATGCAGGGTTAAGGGCCTTGCTCAACGGCTGCGCGGATCATATTGTGGCTACACCGGGGACCGAACCACCGACCTTCCCAATCATGTACCTTAATCACTATGCTACCGGCCACAATTCCTGTCCACACTGAAACCACCTTTTCTAGGTCTAAGTCAATAAACTTTTCGACAAACAATTCTTCTTATGTTTTGTGACACTCATATAAAACCTTACCCACAAACATATACAGTACAGTAATGCCTGTTAAATTTAACCAAAATATTTCCCCTGCCAAGAAAAACTCAAGCGAAAGGGAAATTTGAGGGAAAGGAAATCAAACAGAAAGCTCAATCAATAACGCCACCTGCCTGAGCTAATGGTAGCCAGGATACCTGGCACAGCCAATGAGACCCACAGTGCCACACATGCCTGCCAAAACAAGGTTTACCCAATATTTTTTAAAGAACTTAATGACAGAAGTTACATTTTATTGATTTTATTATCATTTGGCAGGAAAATGTTCTGAATGGTGCTGAGGACTACAGCCTTTTCAAAAACTGCGGAAAGGCTGTAATACTGACCTATTCATGACCTTGGATTAAATATTTACAGTAATTATGAGTAAAAAAAGAAACCCCAGAGTTTTTTTTTACAAACATTGGGGAACACTTTTATTGAACAGCAAAGTCTTCAGCACAGTACTGTCATAGAGCAACTGTGAGTATTCACTACTGTACCATTACAGGCTTGCAAACTGCGCTCTCAAGCTCTGATTGTCCAGGATATTCAGTCCTATTGTCCATGGCTACCATTGGAGTCAGACACAATAGACATATTTCCAAAACACCTGAAGGTCATTTTTTCTCCATGACTCATGTGTTATACATAATGCTGTCTTTCAATGTGCCCTGGCACATCAGACTCTTTTCCTCCAGGCACTGCCAAATTTTATTCATGCATTGTTAATATGATATTTATGAACAAAAGTTTACATCCAGCAATCAGCTGTATGCCCTGGGGTAAAGAGATAATTTATTCATGAGACTGCAACCTTTCAGCAGAGTGGATGGACAAAGAGAAAGAATTAAGTAAATCTACACCAAAGATCCCCTGGAAAGCAGAAAGGGGAATAAAGGAAAGATTACTGCCCACAGAGCTGGCACTCACCCCTCAAGGTGTCAGTCAGCTTGTCAGCGCAGCATTTCAGAATTCTCTACTGGCCAATTTCACATGTACGAATTTGCTGCTGGCAGCAACCGCCAGAGACACTCAGGATATCACACACCAGGACAGAGGGATGTACAATAATACTGTATCACTTACAGCATAAAATTATTTGAATAAAATTATTTGCTTATTGCATGCTGTACTTTTGGAAGGACACACAGTACAGTATAGCCCATTACGGAAAACTAGCATATAAAAAAAAAAAAAAAAAAATATATATATATATATATATATATATATATATATATATATATATAATGGAACTTGAACCTGCATGATAACATGGATATGGATACCTACACACACTGTACCAAACAAAACCCCTGAGCCATAAATACTCATGTTATAACATAGGTTCTTGTCCCATATCACTTTAATAGCATACAGTAATAAAGACATTCTAATGACAAATTATATATTCATATTCATTGTTATATTACTGCAATGTTTTCCATGATGTTCTTGTATGTTTCAGTTTGTTTATGAGAATACAGCTGTATTAGAATACAATTCTATTCATTACCTGAGCCAAGCAACTCAGCCCTTGTCCTAAAGGGCTGCAGCATCATGGCTTCAGCATGTAACCATCTAATTCAGTTCTCTGTCACCCCAAGCCCCTTTAGGGTCTGTCTGCTGCTCTCAGAGTATAGGAGCACTAACAGAAATCCCTCCAGCATGCATGACATGAGAAAGTGTAGCCCTCACTCTGATTCATGGCTGAGTGAGTTCAAACACTTGTGTGGGCCAGTATAAACCTACCTTAACAAACTGAAACAAACCGGTAGCTAAAATGCAATCTAAGCACCTTGCCCCAGATTTTAAGCTGTTGACATGCAGCTTTGTTGGGCAAAGAGGTTACTATTGCTGTGACATAACCCTCTCTAAATACAGTAGTGGGATTTGAATTGCAGATGACCTTCTGTTATTTCAAGACACTATATGCGGGTATACACTGTGGGTTCACCTTGCATCAGAGCAGAAGCATGGTAGCCACAAGTTAGTATCAACAGTAAGAGCTGGAAGTTATGTACATTACACTGTACATTCCTGTGTGCATTCTGGGGGGAGATAGTATGTCTCTTGGACAAGTGTGGACGATTTCTTTCTCAACCGTGAGCATTGCGGGGCAGATAATATGCCATGATGGAACGGTATCACAACATGAACAGACAGTCCTATTGTTAGATTCCTCAGCAGCTCCATCCCCGAGGCCTGACAGGCATTGATCTGGGAGACAGTTGATCATATTACTTCTTGTAGGATACCATGCGAGTCGCAAGGGGCTGTCAGAGAGCTTACAGAAATACACTCATAAACATTTTCGGCTCTTCAAATCAAAGCAGCCACAGTAAGGCTTGGAGAGGTGTTTCTGAGAATTTTCATTTTCTCCTAAATTAAAAATGAAAAAGCTTTACACATTTACATGTCTTTGTTGCCACTGTAGAGCACTTCCATTGCTGTCTCACTCCTAATGCCCCAGAACAGCAGCAGGTATTTGTAGGTTTTCTTTAAAAGTACATAACAGAGAGGCTCACACATTCCTGTTAAAGCAGGCCTTGGCGAGAAATTATTACAAAAATAAATCTGAGAAATCTCACTCCAAGGCCTGTGGGCCGCCATCACTCTTCCGCAGAGCCCATGACTGAGGCCAGCAGCAGATAACCCATCGCAATTTGTGGTGTCAGTACAGCCGCTCCTCCGAGTCAGAAAACAGCGCACTTGCACAAAGTGGGAGAGGGCTAGGAGAACATGTTTCAAAGACTATGGTCATAAATGTATGTATGAATGCACACACAAACTACACCAAGCAGCTGTATGCTATGAAATATAATACAATTGTTTTTTGAAATAATATACAGAAGCTGCAGATGGAAATGAGGGAATGACTTCATGTAATTTAGAATAAACATTTGTATCCAGAATGTTCTATGACTCCTTACCTTGCCTGACCTTTATATATGTCCTCCAGTAAATCCAAACCAGGGGTCTCTCAAACCTACAACAACCCACCCTGTCCCCTCCTACCCCATTACGCTGTAAACACCCCCACCGCTTGCACATCCTTCACCTGCTGCTCACTTCTGCGAAGCAATTTTGAACAATTATGGCGTTAAAAATTGATTGCATCCAGAGATCAGAGAAGCAGTAATTAAAAGCCATACTGTGTGAAATTTTAATTGGAATGTATTCCAGGGTGAATGATAAAGGGCGTCAAGACTGAGAGAATTTACACATATAAATAAACAAATGAATAAATAAACACTGCGTGCCATTTCTGGAACACTGGGGGCATCCCTGTGTGTGGCGTACCCATGCGCCTCAGCACAATTAAGCAGGATACACAAGTGGCTTATGGCATGTTTAAAATTCATGTCCGTCAGACTGTGGTTTTCTTTAAGCTGGCTGGAATGTTAAACAGAAGTATAGCAGTAAATCTGTAAAAAACTATTTCCGCTGCCTAATATTTATTCATGTGCTTTCAGTTACTAATTGGTGTAAGGTCCCTGTTTTCATACAAGTCACACATAAATTACGTACCACATAGCCACACACACGTACACACACACGTAGTACTATATACTGTATGGATAGGTACTTTCTGCTAAAGTCATTTCTGTGCAGTGTGTGGGTTTGAGCAGTAGTTCCTGTGTGAGTCACAATCAGATCAGTCATGATTGTTCCTCAGTGTGGGGGCAGTGGCTGCAGATGTGGGAGTTAAAAGCACATGAAAAGACGGAGAGGACAACACCACAGCCTGCACTCCCCTTTTGTATTCATATTAGTCCCAGTATCTATCGGGTGTATTCAACGTTCAATCCACCATCACCTATTCACTTTATTTATTTTTTTAACCACTTGAGTTTTTTGCATGAATTCCTTTTTTCAATCAATTAGGTAACAGTATATACCATTTAAAAGCATAAAAATTCATGGTGCCATTGCTTTAGCGACAACAGTTCCTTATTTTCGAACATGTGGGTGGCAAAACAAGCGTGAGGGGACCTCGCCGTCTCTGCATTTTATAAATCCATATACCACATGAAATAAGGTAATGTCAGTGTCCTTTTCACGGCAAGGGTCCAGCCCACCAAATGCATAATAGTTTCTAATTCTAAAAATGTGCTAACTCGGAGAAACGTTGATAGAATGTCCATTGTTTACTGAATGTCTCTGGATTATCATTGTTATCCGTTTCACCAGTGCATACTTCAACAAAAGTACTTGTACAAAGGCTCTCTCGAACAGGACAAGCCCACGTACAAGCTTATCTGACGAGTATTAGTAATCCAGTTGCGCAGAGAAGGCGTGATCACCATCCACAAACAAAAAATGCAGTATAACTAACTAGAGGTATGGTATTGAAGTAACTGAGAAGCATTACATTTACTACCAGTGATGTGTAGTTTGTTAGGCTTGCATTAAACACAGCATTTGGCCGGCATAACAAAACCGTAGAATTTTCAATACACAAGCTGAGACTGCTACACTTTGGCAAAACAGTTCTTGAGATTTTATGGCCAAAAAGGTTGTTGTAGAGGACTTCCTTTGGAGAATTTCCAAGGAATCGCTCATCTTTCTAGCCTCCGGAGTATTCTCGTGTGAATATTTCTGAGGAAGACAGTAAAAACACCTTTGGCTCCTACATAGAGGGCATTTTGATTAACACGACGACCATTTTATTTTAGTGAGCATCTAAATATATTCTCAAAATATTGTATTATTATTCAGTATGCTTAAGAATAAAGATAAGCCTGCTTTTGAATAATAAATAGCATGTGAAATGTGATAAAAACTTAAATCAGTGGACCTCAATCAAAATACAGTATTAGTACACAATGTTATTATTGTGATTATTGTACTTATTGTACTCTTGACAGATTGCTGTCTGAGGAAGGCACAAGGAGAGAGGTAGGGGGACCGTCACAGGTGGGGTGAAATGCTTTTTTCAGGATAAAAGTGTTGTAGCAAAATACTGTATTTTACATGTCATAAGACCAATAATATGATTTTGTTTACATTTGTACTTTTGGAGTTTCAAAATCTTCTTTTTGGAAAACTGCCTAGAAAAAACAATACCGAATGCACATTTTTGAACATCTTGTCATCAAATTTAAAAGGGGATTTTTGTCCAGTGTTTTGGCTGCGGCTCCATTGTATTTCTAAGTGGGCCAGGCACCACCACAGTAATCCGTATCCACTCAAAAACAGAAAATCTTTTCCGTGAGAAAACAAGTCTTCCACTTCCACTGTGTTTGAGCCTCCGTAAGTTTGTCTTACTTAATTAAGAGTAATTCTGACTCTTGGAAAACAAACCCCAAAGGTCTACCTTTCAGAAGACACCAGGGTTGAGTTCAAGAATAGTAACAATTTTAGTTTGGGCATGTAATTTTCAAGCTTGTGTCAAGAAAAGGGGTTAAATTATTCTGAATATCACATTTTAAATATATTGAATGTAAAAACATATGAATAGAAAATTTACACCACAGACAGAAAGAACAAGTATACTGTAGCATTTAGTCAGGACAGAGTAATGCTGACAGGTACATGGTAAATGCATACGTGTGCTTGATTAACAAAACCCCTGCTTTTCTGCCATTCACGCTTCATTTAAAATCTGACATGACCTCTTGAATTATGATTTTGTACAATATGTTGCTGTATGTGCTTGCCTGTTGTTATGCTGCTGTTACATGTACAGTAACTTCATTTTACATGTATTTTACTTGATCACAGATTGAAGCTGGAAAGTAGCTTGTTACCTAAATCGCAATTAGTGCTTAACCACACAACACTGAGACATAAGAGTTGAATTTAAGGTCTTGCTGACATTATGGCCTTGGGCATTCATATTTCTAGTATGTGACTGAATGTTATTTTTCTAGTTATTTTTCTTCGTGGCTCCACACAGTCATTGGAATGCAATTTGGGGAAAAAGCCTTCAAAAGCTCTGCACCTCATATTTCTCTCAAATTCACTTCCAATCAGAGGCACAGCTAAAATTGCCTCTTTTTAAATTCTCTTTTTAAAGTAATTTAAAAGTTTAGGACTAAATTGTTCTATTGACCTATTCCACTTAGTTTTGACTTTTGGCTGTTTCTAGTTCTCTATCCAAATGTCATCCTTCTTGTAAAGCACACTGGGATGTTCACAAGAAGAGCTTTATTATGAGTTTATTGCATTTTAGTATTCAAGTTCTGATAACCCAATATCTTCCTCCAGCAGTTAATATTCATATTTTCTTTGTCGATGAACCATGAATCCATTTTAAAATCTAATATCTTGCTCTTGATGTTTATTCAAATACATGATTCTGAATCATTGATATGAATACAGTATGCACTGTAGGTTATTCAGAATAAATGTTCTTGCTAAGTAACCCCAGTGTCGTGGAAACAGTGCTGCTTTATGCACTCATCTGACACAGCCTGTTAGGCAGCAAATCAGAAGGGACAGCCGCTTGTCAATTGGTTTTAATGATCTTTTAACTACCACAAAAAAACAAAATAACGTCAGCTCTTCAAGAAACTCATAATACCGTTCAACTGTGCAAATCAAATTCTACACTGCATGGTTTGTGTGTGTGTGTGTGTGTGTGTGTGTGTGTGTGTGTGTGTGTGTGTGTGTGTGTGTATGTCTCAGTGTAGGTGTATGCTTGCATGCCTATCAAATGCAGATGGTTCCTTCACATACCCAACCAGTATAATCTAAGTAAATTAATGTTACAACAAATTCAGTTTAGCATTGTCAAGAAATCCTCTCTACTCAAGTCTCTCATTGAATTCCCACAGTATCATTTACAAAAAAGAACATGTCTACATCAATGTCTAATTCTGTTTCTCTCTCTTGTTTTGTGTCTTTGCATAAGCAACAAGAGCGAGTAACATAGCAGCACTGCATTGTGCTGTTGTCATTCATTGTTTCCTCACACATGGACTTGATGTTTCCCAGCTTACTTTATGTATTGAATATCGAAGGTCAATCAATCAACATGGGCAGAGATCCAGGATAATAATCACAGTTGTCTCCAGCTTCCCTCCTACCAACGCTCTTTCTCTGCACTGCCCTGTCGATAAAAGTACATCTGATACAGGGCTAGGTCTGGGGGGAAGTGTACTAGGGTGCTGTTAGACTTACAGCAGCAAAACCTGTCCTATAAAAAAGCAGGACATAGGGTCCAGGGGAAAGGATAAGACTTGGGAGCAGGGTGAGCTGTTACTTCCTGTAACAGGAGAATATGGGAGCAGGGTGAGCTGTTACTTCATGTAACAGGAGAATATGGGAGCAGGGTGAGGTGTTACTTCCTGTAACAGGAGAATATGGGAGCAGGGTGAGGTGTTACTTCCTGTAACAGGAGAATATGGGAGCAGGGCGAGCTGTTACTTCCTGTAACAGGAGAATATGGGAGCAGGGTGAGCTGTTACTTCCTGTAACAGGAGAATATGGGAGCAGGGTGAGCTGTTACTTCCTGTAACAGGAGAATATGGGAGCAGGGTTAGCTGTTACTTCCAGTAACAGGAGAATATGGGAGCAAGGTGAGCTGTTACTTCCTGTAACAGGAGAATATGGGAGCAGTGTGAGGTGTTACTTCCTGTAACAGGAGAATATGGGAGCAGGAGGTGTTACTTCCTGTAATATGAGAACGTAAAATACATTACCCCATAACCCTGCAATCACAATCTGTAATGTCTTGAATATCTTCAAAAGAGTGGGAACCCTACAGGATCTTTTGTTTGAGTGTATATCAAGTAAGGAAGTGAACAGTCATGTGATCAATTGCATCCCAAACTCAAGTATAAAACCGCCATGCATAGAATTTGCTGGAAGTGTTGTACTTGGGATGACCGAAAATGTTAAGTATTCAATAAAAAATTTCAAAATGTAAGCCATCTAACTAATAATACAATGCATCAGCTGAGGAGGACATAAAACAATATATGCTAGCGACCATTCGTGACTGAAAATGTCTAATGTAAGCTGCAAATATCACGTTTTCTCTTCTCCACAAATTTGTATAACAAATGTGTTTTACAAGCGCATCTCAAATTTTGTGTCCTTGCATTCTAAGTAGCTGACTTTTTAGTGCACTTGTAAGTTAAGCTTATAAGTTCGTGCAGAAGTATACAAGCGTAGAATGTGAGACACAGCCAGTTTATATATTTTTTTATAAAAGCATTCTTGGGAACTGTATTAGATAAATAATTTTACATGTATGAGAAATGTGAAAGAAATGAATTCATTAATAAAATTTAAAAAAGAAAATAAATTAAATTTGTTTAGCATTTATATAGTGCTTTTCTCACACCTAATATGCTTTAACATTGTTAAGGGGGAAACTTTCCTCAACCTACACCATTGTGTAGCACCCAAAAAATGTGAACCACACATCAGCTGAGGTGGAGAGGGAGTGTCATGGGACCTTTAATGACCGGTGAGTCAGGACCTCTGTTTAGCATCTCATCCAAAGGAAAGCACTTCCTACAGCAGTTTCCCCTTTACTGCACAGGGGCATTGGGGCAGATCGGCCCATACTAGCCCACCAATAGCACTTCCAGCAGCAACTTGATTCTCCCAGAAGGTCTCCCATTCAAGTACTGATGGGATGTAATGGTGCAGTACCGCATCCAATAGGAAATTACCAGGGGAAGCAGCTCCACGGAGGGGACAGTCTATACTTAAAAGGAAAATTGCTTTCAACTTGAAAGCAGATGAGAAAAGACTTTGTGAATTCATCCTAAGCAATGGAGTGGGAGTAGAGGGAATTCATGTGTTAATTTAATTACTAGTATTTCCACCTTAAACTAAAGCAAGGCAGATGTACTACATGTATTGCAAGTACAAGTGGCAGCAGAGAAAATGCAGTGAATTCACACGGTACAGAAGCACCCCCTACTCCAACAGCGCACGAGGTGGAAGAGCTGACATGTGAATGGAGGTGTCGAGGAGGCGTTGTGTGAAGAGATGGAGACGTAGCTCAAATGCGGAGGAGTGAGGTGGAGGCAGCAGACCTGCTCTCCACCTGAGAGGAACACAGCTCCTCCACAGGCCTCAGAGTGACTTCACCAGCTACTGTCACCATTCCAGCTATAAACGGCACAACCCTACTCCCTCAGCCACCGTGCCATCCACACACAATCCCACAGAAAAGGCCCTTTGTGCTTGAAAAAGAGTTCAATGAAATGCCAGATTATAGAGAGAGGGTTCAGATAACAAATTAAAAAATAAAACAAAGAGCGCTCTTTTCCCCCATTCCTTAACACTTAACAAACTCTGTAATGTCATACGGCGACGGTTAAGTGAGCAGCTTCTCAGCAGCACGGCGGGGCGCAGCCTGCCAGGAAAGAGAGAGGTCTGTGTCCCGAACGAGAACGAACGACCTGCCGCAGGCTGGGAAACACTGAGCCGCCCCTCCCCCGCCCCACGCTCGTTTCTGCCTGATGTCTTTCCCTCCCTCCCTCCCTCCCTCACTCGGTTTATCACCATGGAAAGCGACTGTTCGCTGTCATGCTGTCTGCGCCTCAGCCGAGCGGAAGCGCACTCGAGGTGAGGGAATCGGGCGCCGTTTCCGAAGGGAGTACACGTCTTATCTCTCCACTCAACGTGGAAAGCCTCGCCATTGTAACTGACATACCCATTCCTGTAGTGGGAGTTGAGGCTAAATATTTACTTGAGGTCCATTGGCGCGTGCCAGAAAAGTACACTTGGCCATGGCACCTGGCCTACTGCATGTGCCTGCTCACTGGCTCCTGCTTCATTTATATACAATTTTAAAATATACAATATATTAATATATATTTCCTGGCAGTGCTAGGCCTTCATAGAAAAGACTTCTGTGAGGAGGCAGACAGAAATAGTAGACTTTGAGAAGATAAATGTGTCCAATTGGAGAATGCATTGTAAAATGATAAGGAAGACCAAAGAAAAGTAAAGTTTAAAGAACTTTATGTTGTCTGCCGTGGTCTATCAGTAAGATCATCATCTCAATCTCAATAGGCTTTTTATTATCGGACCAGAAGAAGTGCATGTGCTAGGCTGAGGGAAAAGAACGTCACCCCCTGGAATGGAATCAAAGCACGGCCGAGACAGCCTTCAATGCCCTCTATGAAATACGATCATATAACTGAGCTTCTCTGGAGAGCGGCACTGCTGTAAATCTGACAATACCACTCTGTTATTCCACCGGAGCACCTAGGGAGAGGGGCAAAAGACAGGGGAGAAGGAGAGAGGGTGAGAGAGAGAGAAAGCAAAAGAGAAAAAAAAATAGAGGAAGATAATGGGAGAGTAAAGAAAGAAATGACTAACCGGAAGCAAGGGAGAGGGAATATGTGTGCCAGTCCTCTCCCTCATGTACAAGCACTTGCCGAGGAACACACAAAGTAACACTCATCAGCAAAGTTCAATCATTTACCCAACTCTTTTTTAGAAAAGATAGAAAATAGCATCTTCTGCGAAAGAGAATAATGACAAGAGGCAGTATAATTGAATCTCTACTCATAGACCACGTGGCTACACTGGATACCATTACGCTCTACTGGGACTGCGCAGTGCAAGGGCATGAGAGATGCCCCATGCGGGGGGAGAGGAGATGGCTCCATGTATAACGCAGGCCTGACATATTGACACTCTGACACATTGACACTGACTGCAGCTTTGCCCCTGGATTTGGCAGGGCCCCGTGGTGTCAGCCTGGCACAGATGGGCATGAGGTCTCCTTCAGGATGTCACCTTTGCCTCTCGAGCCCTAATAGGCCAGCTGTTCAACAAGAGAGAAGTCTTTTTGGACGGGTTTGAAATGAGTTCTGTGTGAAATGACAGTGGGATCAGGTGGTGCAGTATGTAAATGTCTTGCTTTCTAGCAGCCGGTTGCAATGGATGATTTACTTTTTAAAGGATGGATCTGATGGCACATTTCCATATTTCCATATTTAAGTAATGAAAAAATATATTGTTACGGTTTGTCCACCAGAAAGCAGGGTGAGCTGTTACTTCCAGGTATATGCTATGAAAAGTAAGAAAATAAATGATAAAAAGAAGAGCAAAGTAAAAAGTCTTGTGAACTGGAGGGTGAGTGCTGCTGTAATTGGAAGGTTACAGAGAGGTTGCTGAGTCACAGCTGTGTGAATGTGTGTGATGGTTTCTACATTTGAGGCATGCTGCACCATTTACTTCTGACTGCGCTGATATTTCCTGTGCTGAAGGAAGGCCCGGAGTGGGTCTGATGTGCTTGGGGAACCAGCCGGCTTTACACACAACTCTCATTTTCACTCAACATCCTGATATAAATTCTCACAATCAAAAGGGTATGAGTCTAAAAAAATAATATCCCACATTAAACACGGGTGGGGGCGATGTTTTAAAGCGAGTTTGTTCAGACATACACTAAAGCTCCCAGATTATAAACTCTCACATTCTTTGGGCATTTTCCACGGAACTTAGAGGAAAAAACAATAAGTACTGTAATCTTTTGGAAGGGACCTCTGATAGCGTGCCTACCTCTTTATTCTAATCTCGGCTAATTCTATGTCTCGAGACATTGCAAAACAAACGGCATCATTTTCATTCGAATTTCTCAGCAATCATGGGATTAAGCGAAACATTTCCGTAAGCATTACATCTTGGGTCAGAGGGAAAAAAATCATCAGCACATTTACTGTACCTCCCCCTCGGCCAGCATATGTTCTCCTCCTGCTTCCCACACCCGACGCTGTGGATGAGAAATGACTAGAACATAATGCTAAATGGGACTCATCTATTATATTAGGCTCCAGAGAAGATCTATGGCTAGCAGATGTCTCTTTCACCCAGTACTATCTTTACTTTTATTTTCTCATAATAAAATAACCAAATCAGGGTTAACTTATGCTTAATAAGCTCTAATAACATCTAAGTATGAGTCACCACATAGATACATTAAAATCAGCAGAAAGAAAAACAATATTCAACAGAGCATTTCCTAACACTGGGTAATTAATGTAACACAGGAGACATAACTGTATTACCAACCAGAACTGCTGCCACTCACAAGCAGGCTTCTCTTATCTGGGTTTTTTTACTCGTGGAACTGAAGGAAATGCTCTTTGAGCTCAGCCTGCTTATTGCTCCCTCTAAATTCAATGTCATTTCTGATTGGTGCTGACTCCCATTTCCATCAGCGTGGGATTGAAATGGAGCAGGTGGGGGCTGGTGGGCAGACGTGTTTTCCCACAGCGGGGCAAAGACAGAGAATGGCAGATGTGTTTGCAGGGTATCCACAGAGACAGGCACTGAGAGGGTCATTCACTTTGCCCATTGACACCCGCCCCTACCCCCACCCCCACTTTTTCTGCCTTTGTGTTTGACTTTGTCTCCGTGCAGCTTTTTAATTAAACATGTTTGTTTTGCTCCATTTTGTCTTTAACCTTTCTCTCTCCCTCTCTTTCTCACTCCCTCTCTCCTTTTTTTTCCTGTGTGTTTTTATATTCCGTGAAGCCACTTTGCTGCGAAACAGTTTCCACCCCCAATGTCCTTTTCAGCGGGACAAACTGGGTGAGCCTGTGACCTGGCAGACTGACCTGGGCCCTCCCACCCATCAATCAGCCCCTTCAGAATGCGTGTCCACTGCTCCCCTGCTGCCCGGGCAGAATCAGCTCCACACTTTCGCCATCGCTTATCAGACGTCCGTGGTGCCACTCTCAAACACTATCTATAACCACTGAGCCCAAGAAGGCCTGCTGTCCGGCAGTTCCACAACAAACTGATACTGTGCATATGTATCGCACGTAGGTAATGTAAAAAAATATTTCATGCTCTTTGAAAAATCATGTAGGCAGAGTTATATTGGGGATCAAATGAGTGAAATTGGGTACAGTGGGTACAGTCTGTGAGTGTATATAACTGAATACGTGCGCTTATGTGTAAAATGTGTGAACACGCACATAGGTACGTGTGCATATGTGTTTGTGTGTGTGTGTGTGTGTGTGTGCATATGAGTTTGTGTGTGTGTGTGTGTGTGTTTGCATATGAGTGTGTGTGTGTGAGAGAGATAGAGAGAGAGAAACTCATTTGCTCATCTATTATGAGCCCTCAATCCTGGCAGAGTGGATGAGAGCAATAAGCAGAGGCTCTGTCTGACAGCGCTGACCACAGCCCACTGCACACACCCACACACATTTCAGTCATTTTACAAAACTGCACAAATAGCACTCCCCTTAAAAGCATTACAAATAATTTCCTGGAATTAATTTTCATCCTTTTTTTCTTTTCGTTACGTAATCTTTTTTTTTTTTTGAGGAATCACTTTCCACATGAACATTCCACCCTAATATTACAATATCATGATAGAGCTTTGGATATTCAAAATATTAAAAGCCTTAACATATAAAGCTTATGACAACATTATGTATAATAAGTAGGATTATAAATAGATTTATGAAAATCCAAGGATCACTTTGAACCTTTAAAAAAAAAGCAAAACCTTCTGCTAATGCTATCTGCGCAGAGTCATGCTGTTATGAAAAAGTATGCGTTTTTTATTATTTCAGAATAGACATATAAAGAAAAATAATGGATTAAAATAATACTGCATAATGGTAGCAGATCATCATTATGTTGCTTTAATATTTCAATGTATGAGAAATAATACCAACAGCAAATATTTTGCAGCTAAATAGACAAACTGCAGTGAATAATGCCAAGCTATTATCTCCCATTATATCCGAACAGTGCACTCCTCCTCCTGATCTATGCAGCTGAAATCATGGGGCTCCCTCACCTCCATGTTCAGACACTTTCACACAACAGATAAACCTTCTGACAAATTACCCTCACCCAACACTTTATTAGGAACACTATACTAATACTGGGTAGGGCCTCCATTTGCTCTCAAAACAGCCTCAATACTTCTCTTCTCTTCTATGTTCACATGATTGCATCAAGCATTTTCTGCAGATTTGTCAGCTGCACATTCATGCTGTGAATCTCCCATTCTACCACATCCCAAATGTGTTCTATTGGATTCAGATCCGGTGACGGCGAAGGCCACTGTGAAGAACATTGAAGTCATTGTCATATTTATGGAAGTAGCCATTAGAAGATGCGTACGTTGTGGCCATGAAGGGATGCACATGGTCAGTAACAATACTCAAATAGTCTGTGGCATTCAACAATGATTGATTGGTAACGGGCTCAAAGTGAGCCAAGAAAACATTCCCCACACCATTACACCACCGCCACCAGCCTGGACTGTTGACACAAGGCAGGTTGGGTCTATGGATTCATGCTGTTGGAGCCAAATTCTGACCCTCAGCAGAAATCAAGATTCATCAGACCAGGCTATGCTTTTCCATTCTTCAACTGTCCAGTTTTGGTGAGCCTGTGCCCACTGCAACTTCAGCTTTCTGTTTTTGGCTGACAGAAGTGGAACCTGATGTGACCTTCTGCTGTTGTAGCCCATCTGCCTGAAGGTACGACATGTTGTGCATTCTGAGTTGCTTTTCTGCTCACCACAATTGTAGAGTTGTTATCTGAGTCACCGTAGTCTTTCAGTCACCTCAAACCAGCCTGGCCATTCTCAGTTGACCTCTCTCATCAACAAGGCATTTCCGTCTGCAGAATTACCACTCACTGGATGATTTTTGTGTTTCACACCATTCTGAGTAAACTCTAGAGGAGGAAATCCCAGGAGATCAGCAGTTACAGAAACACTCACCTCAGCCCGCCTAGCACCAACAATCATACCACAGGCTAAATCACTGAGATCACATTTTTTCCCCATTCTGATGGTTGATGTGAACATTATCTGAGGCTGCTGACCCGTATCTGCATGATTTTATGCATTGCATTGCTGCCACGCGATTGGCTGATTAGATAATCACATGAATAAGTAATAAGTGTTCAGTGAGTGTATATTTGCATTAGCGTTTTAATAAAAAAAAACATGTTCTTGGCTTTCCAACTAAAAAATGTTTTAAAGTGGATACAGAGGAGCCCTTTTTTCTATTATCTTCAGTCCCTGTTTCTACAGGGGTCTCTGGTTTGTTCTCAGACTGGAGCCAGGTACTGTGAGTCAGTGTTAGCCATAGGCGCTAATCCAGTACAAAAGTTGCTGCGTTGGTAGCTTTCAGGTCATTGTTAGTACTTCAGCGAGGGAGTGACCACAGCTCCACAGAGGCCTATGCTCATAAATGCAGTGTGAATAAGCAGCACCACATTCTTTTACAATGAACAAAACATGTTCTGAACCTGCTATAACAAAACATTTTCCAGAGGCCAGATTGAGTAAAACTCAGAACAGAACATAGCAAATGCATTGGTTTATCTGGGAATGTGTGAGCTTCACTGACTGTGGTTCTTTAATGATTAAATACCTTGGTATTCTGTTTGCTGGTAGCTTGGACAGAGTTTTATTTGGTTCTTGCTTCATATAGCACCATGCAATCTTTGCCCTGACAGCTCTCTCACCCGCCAGAGCAATCAATACAGCCCCTTACTGTGAGGCTGCATAGGGAATGATTTCCCTTTTATTCAAATGGCATAGACTACCCATTTAGATTTTTTTTTTTAAATGAGGTTCTAGCAGGGCTTTTAATGAACCTACATCAGAAATATATTTACTGAAAACAGGCCTTTGAAAGTGAAAACAGAGAAAGCGACATTTATTGGTGTATAATTGCGGCTAGCATCTCCCAGTCAAAGATAATTCTCACACTAAAATGGGAGAAAAGTAATCACATTCAAGGTACGTTCTGGTCTTCATGATCATAGGTCTGTCTTAACAGGTGCTCCAGGACCTGTATAATTCTTCCTAAAACATAAAGACCACCCGCCATATTTAAAAATGTATGGGATCTATTCCTACATACATTTCACCACATGCAGTACCATGTAGTTCCAACGGAGGGAAGAAGGGTGAAACTGATGTAGGGTTAGATGCCGTGCATTTTTAAATATGGCGGGTGGTCTTTTTTTTAAATATGAAAAAAAGGTCCTGGAGCATCTGATAAGATAGACATCATCATGAACACCAGTTTAAAGCATTTTTAAAGTTTAAAGTTCCTACAGTTTAAAGCATTTCTGATCATGAAAAAACTGGTTTAAACAGGTGGTTTTAATGTTGTGGCTGATCGGTGTATACTGCTGTTAGCATGAATTGGTACACTTCTGCCACCAAACATGCAGCCATAAAATATGAAAACAAAAAAATAAATAAAAGCTAGTAAAGCTACAAAAATGTTTGTTAGGGGAGATCCCAACTGCCTTTTTCTCTGCAAATAATGTCAGTGTGTCGCCTCAGCATGCATGGAGATTTGCTGATGAAAGCTGTGAACATGCTGTAAAAGCGAAAGGGAAAACACCATTCTCCACTGACGAGTCAGGAAAATGAGCATGCTGAAACCACAGGCTCCTTGACAGAAGATTTCTGAGAACCACAACAAGGGCACAGCCAGATTGAGACATACTGAAACGCATCAACACTTTAACTGTCAGTAAATATCGCACAGATCTCAACTGAATAATTCAAGTAATTCCAGGAAAAGCACAAACGAAACGTGTCCCAATTATGTCCCGGAAATGTCATGTCACACATCAATGGCACACATATTCTAGAAAAGGCCAGGACAGTAAGTGTACCTGCCTTGCAGTAGAACTGCAAACATCAGAACTGGCAGGCTAGCGGATGTTCCATGTTCCCTCTCTTCCTCAGCTATGGAAAACAAACTGAAAAGTCCAAAGTATCAGAGAGAAAGACATTCTAAGGCCGCGGCCACACTACAGCGAACTATGCCTGCTGCTTCTCATTTTACTGCTTAATATGGTTTAGTTCTCACTTAGTACAGCGTATAAATGAGAGCAATAACTAGCAGTAACAAGTCCTGCTCAAAAAAAGGAATGACTACTGGAGTTGACTGTGTTCCTATGCAAATGAGCTTGGTTGAGCGAGTATGGGCTGGAACAGAAGATGACTGCTGGTAGCGGATGCACAGTGATTAACGGCGCAGCGTTCCTGGACTTCCTTTCACTCTGAAACCAGAAGAAGAACTTCCAGCATAGAGCATGATGTTGAGTACCGTAAGCAGAAGTGCCATTGAGTACTGTTAAAAGAAGCTTTGTTCGAAGATGCAGGGTTCACAGCCGGATCTGATGTGGAAACGCACCTCTTCTCCGGCTTCTCTTGGCAGATACTAACACAAATTGAAATGACCACCTCCATGTTTGTTGACATTGGAGATCATATTTACACCCTTGCAATATTTCAAAAGCAAGATTTAATAGTTAATAACTTCAAAATCAGTTCCAAAATTCAAGTGTGAACGGCGCCTAAGTTACCCAGCCATGGTAAGATCACTTCAAACAAAGAGACTCCTCTGGGAGCCATTGAATAATACTAGTAAACCTAGTTCTGTGATAAACAAGAATTAGTAATTGCATGATGTTTAACAGTATTTCAGTGCATTAACAGTAACCGATTTTCTATTACTCTGAATTCATCAGTGGTAATCCAATACTGTAAAACTATACCAGCTCCACACCATCAATATCTAGAGAACATTACTCAATACAAAGTAAAAAAATAATCAAAGCAATCAGACATAAATCCACTCAATGTTTGAAATCCGGCTCCAGGAAATCCACTATCCTTTGTTTAATAATGCACACAGTTCCTTTCCCGCCATCAAAACAGGGTGGCAGCACATATTGATCTTCATTTTACGGTTGATAATTGAGAACACTAAAAATGTTCTATGTATGAAAGTTACTTCTGACACAAATCAATGTTATTTTGTAAAAAATATATGCATCTCCCCCAGAGGCCAGGCCTCAAGCCCTCCCTCTCCACGAGGAGGGAGGGAGGGAGAGGGGCGTACGCAAAGCCCCAGTCACATTTGGCATGTTAACTATAATGATAAACATGTTTCATTGATTCCAGTTCAACCTAATGAATCTGCTCTCATTACAGAAATAACTATACTGATGACTTGCATTGATTACTTCCATATAATGACATCATGATGAGGACATTATTCAATATAGTGACTGCAGTTGCATCCTGTAGCAAGTATTGGAGGAAGGTTTCAAAAGGTTTGGGAGAGGCGGGGGTGTCTAGCCACAGGGTGGTAATTTTTACGGGGCTTTGCGATGCAAATGTTTGGAACCACTGCTCTAGTGTTCATGCTCTAGGCTTACAATATCCTTTGGGGCAATAGCTCCTTTATCCTAAGATGGATCTATCAAAGAAAGAACATATAAGTTAGCATGGACAATACTGGATTCTCAGGTTGTAAGAATTGTGTTTTTTTCTCAAGTGAGGAGGAGATAAAAGGGCGTACCAAATTTTGAATTCATAAACGACTGTGCATGCCACAGCACAGATAGACTGGAGTTGAGAGGAATCATAGCTCTCCTCACCCTGTGAAGCAGGAAATGCCACAGCGACAGGCCCATGTATGCTCAGCCAAACTGCTGACATTCTAAACCACACCTGAGTGTGAAATCAAAAATAACCTCCAGTCACAAAGGGAGGGTCCCTGTCATATTGACACAGGTATTTCACCAAAAGTCCTCTCCATTTACAGTCCACCCTTGCTTTCACAGATCCTTTCATGTAAAGCTAAATTTTCAAGGCAAAAAACCTTGTGAAATGCCAAATTCCCACCCACAAGACAAAAAAACGACACCGTGTACAATGTTATGCATTTTGGGTTCGCCCTGTCAGAACTAGTAACTGTTTCTGCCTGTCTGGTGCCCAGCCCAGCCCTCAGTTAGCAGAAACTAGAATTTAGACTGCAGCCACACAGACTTCACTTCCAGAGACTGAATCACCCAGGGCAGGTATTACTGTAGTCACGGACAGAATCACCCAGGATAGATATTACTGTGGGGCAACATTGGCTCAGGAGGTCTCGTCTGGCAGTCAGAGGGTTACCGGTTCGATTCTGCCCTGGGCGTGTCGAGGTGTCCCTGAGCAAGACACCTAACCCCAAATGCTCCTGATGAGCTGGTTGCTGCCTTGCATGGCAGCCCATCACCATTGGTGTGTGAGCATGTATGTGAATGTGTGAATGACAAGTATCAATTGTAATTCATAAAGGCACTATATAAAGGCAGATGTTTTTGACAGTTACTGCAGTATATCTGTCACCCAGACTGAATCACCCCGGACTGATATTACTGTAGTCAGAGACTGAATCACCCAGGACTGATATTACTGTAGTCAGAGACTGAATCACCCAGGACTGATATTACTGTAGTCAGAGACTGAATCACCCAGAACTGATATTACTGTAGTCAGAGACTGAATCACCCAGAACTGATATTACTGTAGTCAGAGACTGAATCACCCAGAACTGATATTACTGTAGTCAGAGACTGAATCACCCAGGACTGATTTTACTGTAGTCAGAGACTGAATCACCCAGGA
Source organism: Conger conger (assembly GCF_963514075.1). Lineage (NCBI taxonomy): Eukaryota > Metazoa > Chordata > Actinopteri > Anguilliformes > Congridae > Conger > Conger conger. The sequence goes on from NC_083769.1 coordinate 29,800,104, forward strand.
CTGATATTACTGTAGTCAGAGACTGAATCACCCAGGACAGATATTACTGTAGTCAGAGACTGAATCACCCAGGACTGATATTACTGTTACTGTAGTCAGAGACTGAATCACCCAGGACTGATATTACTGTAGTCAGAGACTGAATCACCCCGGACTGATATTACTGTAGTCAGAGACTGAATCACCCCGGACTGATATTACTGTAGCCAGAGACAGAATCACCCAGGACAGATATTACTGTAGTCAGTCAGAGACAGAAAGCGAAAAAAAACCTGTCAACAGGGACATGAGACAGCACCAGACATGAAGGAAAAAAATAAATATAACAGAGCTCCCTTCTACAAATGCCCGACAAGGTCGTTAGCACACGCTGCTTAAACATACTGCAAACAGCAAGCCCCACGCTCGCCTGATTAAGGAGTGGGGATACATAGCCTATCAGTAAACAGAAGATAAGGTCCAAATGGCTTCCAGAAGACTGGAAGACTAAACAGTCCTATCAGAAAGGTGAGGGGGTTTGGGGGCTGCCAGGCTGCGGTAGTGGAGTCTGTCTCTGCAAGGCAATTAGACTTCTCATTCACACGGCCTGCACACACTGTGAACACACTGCGATGGGAGCAGAGTGATGCAGGCTAAGGGGGCTCAATCTGCATTGAAGGAGGACTATACTTGAGCGCTTCCTCTAATTAAAGTGAACATTTTCTGCTGAGCTGCAGTTGTAGCAGAGGACAAAATGTGATGCACTCTCCCTGACAGAGAATATTGCAATTTAAAATAACCTGTGAGTTTCCAGCAGCAGGTGACCTTCTGGTGTTTTTTAAGCTTTAGCAAAGATGGATTTGGCCTTAGTCTGTTAAGTAAATTTAACTACTTAACTACAAGTCAAATGTATATCATTCCTGGTCATTCTATAATACATAATTTGTGTAATACATAATAAATACCCAAACATTTACAAACACTTACTGCAAAACAATATTGCTTTTCCACTGAATGTGTTAAATTCACTGTTCTAGGAATGACTATTATCAATTTAAAAGTGGTCATGTTAAAAACACCAAATAGAAGACCAAGAGATCAAAGGAATTTAGAAAATTACCTGAGACTGCACAATTGAATGAGAGAAGCCCTGAGGTTTAAGATTTCTTCAAAGTCAGCCATGAAAACTGGACTGAAATATGTATGCTATACTGCAGAAAACTTCAAGTGCTTTGACAGGAAGTCAATAACCGTGGTCATGAATGCCATACCCACCACTACACTACAGCTGTATGCTTAAATGCACACATGAAAACAATTGATCTCTGCATGAGCACACTGACGCAGATAGAGGGGAGGTGAGGTATTAATAACAGTTATGTAGTATTGACCCAGCCATCAGTTTCCGAAGCACCTCCTCAGACAGACTCATTGCTTCATTATGGTCACAGCTCCCAGGTGGCCTCCTCATGCTTCCTTTGAGCTTAAAGGCAGCACTGTGGAGGATGTTCAGTAACGTGCTTTAAATCACCCGGCTGGTCCATTTGGCTTAAAATAGGAGAATAGAGACAATTCAATTAATTGCTTGCATTTATACTTGACAGGATTTTCTATCTTACTAAAAGAAAAAAAAATATTGCTTTAAAAAAAGGAAAATCATAGTTTTTCTGGAATATACATAGAATTTTGTATTGCTGTATGACTATGAAGGTGGACATTTACGTTATTTTGTCTTCAATTCATGTACATATGTGTTGTTTTGTTAACTGTATTTGTGTAATGGCTCATTTATTTTGGGATTAGTGCTGTGCATTAAACAAGAACATCTTTCAAGGACTATTTTTTTCTCCATTGTCTCCATTGTTGGATAATGATCATTGTCAGTTTATGACAGCCAGAAACCAAGATGTGTTGTGCTCTACTGCTTTAGATTGCCTCATGTCATCATAGCTTCAGTAAATGGCTAGCAACTGTAGCAACAACTGTTCCAATATCATTAGGTCGTAAGAAGTTCCTTCTTTCTTACTTTAATAATTATCTTCTCTTGAGAAGTAATGGGAAAAACCAACTGATGTTTATATGATGTTTCCTAAACCAAGCAGGTTTCCAAAAGCAACACTAGAATTCCCAAAATGCACACTCTGGGCAGCAGGGTGCAGTCCTCCTGCAACTTGAATGTTATCAAAGGTTTCAGGATTCAAATTCATTGTATAATGTTCTCTTATACCCTTGAGCAATGTATTTAACCTGAATTTCTTATCCAGCTGTGAACACTGACAGTTTTTTCCTTTAATGTAGGCTAATATATGTGACTGTGGTAAGAAAATCCGCTACGCTGATATGCATCTAATTATATTCATTACAGTCTACGGTGCATACCGTATAAATGGTTTATATTAAGTTGGATACTACATATTTATAAATGTGTGTCGCATATATTTGCATTTATACATATTTGTATTTGTAAAATAACTACTTGTACTGCAGCCAGGAAGTGGTCTTGCATTGCTTTCGAAGGCTAGAGACCCTACAGCCTGAATGTACACCACTTTGCTGTTGTATTCTGTAGGGAAATGGCGGTTCAGATGGTGGACTAATTAACTAAATCACTTTGACTTCTGCTCATCAGCACATATTGTATTTGCTGTAAAACTCACCGCAAACTAAATGTTGTTTATTGATTTCACTAAATGTGACAAAAGGTCATTTTACGCACATCAGCTCGGATGAGAGAACACTTTAGAAACACATTGTAAACATGCCACATGAAAAAGAAAATCAATTATGCAAGCAGCAGTAAACCATATACAGCCAAGAGACCAGCGTTTAGTTTCATATGCACCGTTAAGAGAGTAATACCAGATATCCTGGCTTTGTGGGGATGTTCCACCATTCCATGGGATACTTGTGCAACATTAATGTGACAATATTGAATTATATGGCAAAACAAGAATCAATATTAATGCATAATCTACTCTTGAGAGAAATAATATAACAAAACCAATAAAAATGATTTCGCTTGAATGAGAAAGATCTAAGACCAGATCTGATGGGGAGTCATAATAATGTGAGATCCATCTACATATACTGTACGTACTGTATTGTAATAGCTTTTTCTTGCTTAAAGGTGAATTTCTCCAGCTCATGGCTTTTTCATACCAAACAAATACTAAATGCCAATTTTAAGGAGAAAGTTTGAAAAAAGCTTGTCCGCCTACAATACTGCACTAACCCTGTAAACACGTGGGTTATGCTGAAGCTCCGATCAGAGATGTTACCTTTTTTTCTATCCCATAATCAATTCTCAGAAACCCAATAGAGTCAATTAAGTGGTGGCCTTTGCATGGTCACAGCTGTATTATAGAAATTAAGACATAATTCAACATGTCATGACTGTTGGCATTTTGACTGTGCATGAAAATAATTTCTTGAATCCCTAGCTCTGAGAACGAGACATTTGCTAATTTCTATTCACATCATTTCTTGCTTTTAGTGTTATGTATGCCCTCCATCAAATGGAAGAAAGCAATCCTCTGTCTGAGTGAATAACAGGGTAGGCACTTCAGCCTGCCCCCTATTCAATCATCTCACACACGCAGAGGGCCACAGTGCCATGGACCCATGAGAATCTCCTGCGTGAAGCTACGTGAGCCCGTCCGTCAATGAGGAACAATGAAGTCTTGGCCAACATCACCCCGGGGATGAAAAGGCAGAATGATAATTGTTGAGCCTATTTAAGACTGTGTATACAGGCTGACCGCGTTGTTACAGTTCTGAATAACTAATGTGTTGTTTACACCAACATTTGAGTATGTTCCCCTCCTTCCACCACACTGGCACTACATTTCCCTCCATCCCCCACTGCCAACCCCCTTCTGTCACCACTTACAAACAAACACTCCCTGGCATGCCACTTGCATTATCATCGAGGGGTGCAGGGCCCTCCCAATGTTGTTCCGATACAGAGCTTCTCAAAGCAGGAGCTAAAAGGAGTGGGTGCCCATGCCAGGTCAGGCTTATTGAGTTTTTAAATGGGCATCAAAAGAAATCACCAGCGAGCAAACAGTGGAGAAAGTTGTGCTGATTCCAATTACTGCCTCCTCCACGAAAATGGCTTTTGGGGCCAATTCCAGGCCACAGAAGGCACAAATGGCCAGTGGGATTTGGGGTCCTGTTTCAGAGAATGCCCTTGCCCTCCCTGCCAGCTAATGGGCAGCGTGCCCTTCCTCACAAGGTTCCTCCCATACATCTGGGTAATTTTGAGCTACGAGCTGTCAGGTTAAACCAGCATTCCAAATACCCACAAAAGTACAGCTAAATAACATTTTCACCAAATTGACCATAAATCACCAAAGGGAGGTTTTAAAACAAAAACAGCTTGCTGAGTGTGGATCAGTGGGGTGTGACACAGTTTAGAATCAATCACAGTTTCAGCCAGTCAGGCATACACTTGTGATGTTTACAGCAACCCACAACCCTTCAATGTGTTTTGTTGGTTTTTCAAGATGACATATCCTCTTTATAAACCAAATGTTATAATTCAGAGCCACTGCAAATGCACTTGACAGTGTGGTACAAATCGCATTCCTATACTAAACATATACTACTATAGCAGATGGACAACATTCAGCAATTAAGGCTGATTCTCCAGATTTTTTTAGATAGGAAACCATGAGTAATAGGCCAGTCAAAAAAATCAGGCGGGTTATCACAATCCGGGAAAAAGGGCAGGGCAAAACATTAAGAGACAGACGGTTCCCCACACAAGCAATCCTTGTGGCAATGATGGCAATTTTGCCATGGCAAAGCCAAAGCAAAGACATTTACATAATTCACAAATTCAACATAGACATACACTCACTGAACACTTTATTAGGTAGACCTGTACACCAAATATTTAACCAACCAATCATGTGGCAGCAACTTAATGCATAAATGCATGCAGACATGGTCAATGTTTTTTCAGACCAAATGTCAGAATGGGGAAGAAATGTGTTTCTTCCCCATCTAAAGTTGGTGCTAATAAAGTGCTCACTGAGTGTATGTCAGTTAAGTTTGTAATTAATATGTCAGTAGTTAAGTTTGGAAAGACATTGCTTCTAGTGCTACTGTAAGCCTTGAAGTAAGTTTCTGTTGTACATTGTTTTTGATTTTGTGTAGTTATAAAAAGCATTATGTAAAGTTCAAATTCACTAGCAGGAGGCTTATTTGAGCAGTGCATATTTCCACATCATTTGAGTGAAAAAACCAAAGCTTGTTTGTTGACTTGGCACAAAAAGCAGCTGCTATTTACATTGTGGAAATTACTTTTTAACAGGGAGCTGCTCAGTACTGGACATTAAACTGCAAGGACATAAAGGATGAATCTGCAGAATCTAATCTAATGCAATCAGAAACAGCACAAAGAATGTTAAATTATTACCATTTACACACGTGCACGCGCACGCGCACACGCACACACACACACACACACACACACACACACACACACACACACACACGTGTGCTTTTATTGAGGCTGTGTCCGTAAACCATACAGGGTTATCTTTAACTCTTAACCAGTCATACTTACCAACTGGAACTGAAAGGGAATTTTCAGACAGCAGTTCTGGAACAACGCTGAAGCTGAGGTCAGGAACGTATATACACACATGAGGATATATAAATGTACTGTCTGTGACAGTAGATGAGTCTGCATCTGTAGTTTGACAGCTACACAGACACCACTGATGCCATTTCTCTCTAGCTACAGTATAAAACAAATTGTAAGTTGTCATCAAACAAACTTTCTGACAAAGATTTGAAGAAGGGGTCTTTTTAAGTGCCTGCTTACTGTAGGTCTGGTTCTGGAGCCACAGTTCACTGTAACGCTTCACTCTACTTCTCAGAATTAAGCAAGGCCATCCCAAGAACCAGCCAAGACAGATAAAAACACAAATATGGAAACAAGATAGTAAATGTATTACAATCTCTTCAAATGCCCTGTTAAATGTGCATTGGTCTTGTGCTGTGTACCATAGCAATACACTCTATTACAGTTGGACGATACCCCTTGAGGGCAAGCATCTTTCATTCCTTCAGGCCAGGAATGCAGGCTGCAGCCTCTATACAGAATGACATAGAGGAGACAGAATGGCAGTCTAAAAATGATAATATCATACCCAATCCATGATTATTTGCAGGAAAATAAGTGGAAGGACAGGAGTGTCTCTTAGCTGACTGCCAACCGGACCCAGATGTGGGATATCTGCTCTCTGGAAGGCATTTGTGTCATGCAGCTATCATTATTTTCCCTTTCCTATTTCAGTCTGTTCAATACCACTTGGAGAAAATCACTTCATCCTGATTTTCCACTGGGCCATCCCTCCATCTTCCATTCAGCTATCACTATTAGTCATCTCCAAAAACTGAACTGCTGTGTTTTCTACAAGGGAAAGCATGTGTAGCCCATGGCACCCTTTGGGTGAAATGAAACGTTGAATGTTCTCTGTGGTTTTGTCCTTCAGTTTTAGAGGAGAGATTGGGCAGGAGGTCAGTGAGGAACAGCTTCAATGACAGCACTATGCTTTCCTCAGTTCTGACCCTATTCTGTCTCATAAAAAATGATTTTCAAAAACATCCTGAAATAAATTCAGATTTGTACATTTCCATTTAGTGACTGCAAGTGTCTTAATTTTTACTTCCTATGAGACCAGTATAAAAGCTATCACATAAGGATTAGATATCAGGACATGACAGAATAAAAAATGTAAAAATCTCGTAACACTCCACAGGGAGTTAAAAATATGCAGACATAATTGGCTACATAAATCACCAGTGACAGGTGGGTGCACACAGAATAACTTCTCTAATCCCTATTGTCACATATTCTGCTTAAATGTCATCAGAAGAAAAAAGATTAAGTTACCAAAAATTTGAGGACTTTGCTTACAGCGGCTACATTTATGTGCCCCTTTAACAAACTCATGGGGCCTGTCTGTCCTCATTTGGGTCAGACTGCCACTTGCTTTGACACAAGAACAGCTAAAATGTACGCCATTTTGCCCCTAATCTCCAGCACATTTTTACATGCACTCCACCTACTGAGTGTTTAATCTGTTTAACTATGAGAAATTAGGAACCAATTAATCCCCTATTGCGAGACCCATTAGCCGGATTAATATGCAATCAGAGGATATTAAGACCCCCTACAGTTAAAGCTGTGAATTATACTACCGCAGACACATGGCTAATGCTACGCAGAAACCATGTGTGGTATTAGATAGTACACCGCTGCAAATAATAGTAATAAGAAAAAGGATAACAGTAGATAATCACATTTTTTTCTCACTGCAAGAAAAGGACAACATATAGCTAGTTTCTATAAGATATCATTAAACAAGAATGCAGACACGTTATTGATGATAATGATTATATTTTCATCTGTAAATTTAAAAAAGTTGCAGAGAATAAAGAGAATTTAACAAATCTCAAAACTCTTACTAAAATGCAACCTTTAAAAAATGCTACTTAGAAAGTAGGCCTGTTTACTGAAGTGTACATTTAAGTGTGAATTGTTTATAATGATCACAATAATTGATTTCCATTTTCAAGACATAAATGGAGCAATTGTAAGAATTTATATCAGACGCAATACAAGCTGCTGATGTCGACAAGATGTTGTAGGCCTGAGCGTGGCTCCTTTGAACTGGGGTGCGTCATGCATAAGGTGGGTTATTGAGTTGAGTGGGTTATTGGTAAGTCACGTGTCAAAGTATTAATAGTAGCCATGTAAAATATTCTTAGTCAATACAGAAAATAACTAGAGACACTGTGAGAAAAGAGAGCCATAGAGGAAGAAAAAGTCAGGAATAAAGCATTCTGGGATATGGCACAGACAGACAGCCGTGTCAGAGCGAGCAGGCAGATGAAATGAAAGTAGAGATGGCTCTGATGCTGCTGCCGTCCACAGTGGTGCTGTGCCCTGATCTAGAGAAGAGACCAGGCAAAATCCGCCATTTTGGAGGTTTGTCTGCAGCCTTCATTGAAATCACCATTCTGGTTCCTCAGCGGTGGAATAATTTGCCTACCACTGTCAGGACAGCAGAATCCCTCCCCCAGAATATTTTGACGCAGACTAAAAACACACCTTTTCAAACTGTACCTTCCTGATTCGCCCCCCCCCCCCCTTTTCCGATATCCCTCTTGTCTAATCCCCAAAAAAAACAAAAAAAAACTTGCACTTACGATGACTGTATTTTTTGTTTAGAACAGCACTTAATGTGTATTTTACTAGTTATGGTGCTTTAACTTGTGGAAGATGCACTTGAAAATCACTTTGGATTACAAGCGTCCACCAAATGATTAAAATGTAAATGCAAATGTAAAGGGTATGTCTAAATGCAGTGTGAGTGTGTATGCTGTGAACTGTGCTAGCATAATTGCAAGCACGGAACGTACTGTACTGGCAGAAATGTATATTTCAAAAGAAGATAAGAAGGAAAAGACAACAAAATTAGATAGATAAGGCAGGGCACTATTTGTGGGCAGAAAACTCTTTACCTTTAGCATTTACCATAATGTAAGCCTCCAAATACAGCCAGCTAGTCAGTGTGATTATAATGGGCCTAATTATCACTTTTTTTATTTTAGTCCCTCACAGAACGATGGCTTTTTTAATGACTGGGTCAGCTCTTGCTCTAATTCCAAACATAATCAAGCCTTTTTGAATGGCAGACAGCTTATGGCAGCAGGATCACTTGACTTCGTGCTACCCCTGTAAATTAGGACACAAAGCCACTCTCTCTCACCACTCTCAGCCCACTGCAGGCCAATCCTTGGCTCCTGCAATATACCTTGGGATCTAAGAGCTTCATTTAAGAGCAGCAAAGTTGTGCAATAATGACCCAATAAAACAAAGAAAGCCATTCTGCCTCCTATAAATATTTGTAATTGTATTGGTCTAGACAAGACTACCAACTGTAATTAAGGAGACTGTGTCTTTCACAATCTGGGCACAGATGGCCCTTTATCCACAAAAGTACTTCTGAGAAATTCCAAAGACAGGTAGTGGAGCAATTACTCTCACCAGACAATTGCAGAAAGATTTGGTCTGCCTGCCCGTGAAATATGTACTTTACCTAGATTTAGACATATGAGACAAGCCAAGACAATCAGTTAAGATATAAATATGCAAAGTACAGAATAAAATGGTGGGAATAAAATGACTCCAATAAAGTACACATGGCTTCTTTTGGAAAAGTGGAAACCTTCTATTACTAAGTCTCTTCAACATTAAAAATCGTTCTGTACAAAAATAAAAATTCTTAGTGAGACTTCTACATCTGACCCACTACAGTGATCAGAAAACATGCCCCCCATACACTTTTACACTGCATTCAAATCCTACTTAGAAAGCCAAAAGATTTGTTGAAGAACAATGATGAACAAAATGTTATTAGAATTACCGCATCCCACACCCAAAGTCGCAATCTGGGCATTAATAATACATTCTACTGTTGAATATCAAGCACGGAGATATTATAGTACAGTACACCTACAGTTACACTACTAAACCTATGCCTTATTTCACATGGCAAAGCCAATGGCTAATAATTATGAAAAGAAACTTCACTCAAAGGTATTTTATTTCTTAAACTAGAGAAATTTGATAATTACTGAATTAATTTTGCTGGCGAATGACTCGGATATGAAATAACATTTCAACTACAGTATGCTAATTTCCTGATTTCGGTGAGCAGAACTGTAGCACACCTGGGGATTTGGAACATTTCTTGCCTCTGATCAGTTTAGTAGTTTGGTCGGGTCTGCAATAAAGCCTTTTAGTCAACATGGACTGGGTGGTGCAATAGGGAATGTGTTGTATAAAAATAATTCAACAGATTTTTTTGTCCACCGCCTAACCAAAACACAAACGATTTGTGCTACTATAGAGGTGTAACAAATGTGTACATATGAACAAGCAATTACACAATATGTTTTGAGGATATTGTGCAAGACAGCTTATTTATTAAATAAACGTATTGTACAGATATGATACAAATGCATTAAGAATCAGTCTTACATGTTCCAAATGTAATGTTGAAAGTGATTTTAATTACATTTAAAACCATTATTTTCAATACATCCTAATACATTACTCCTGCCTTATTTGTGAACAGGTGACTCTCAGAGGGCTGCCAGGAAACTCATCCGGTTAGGGCAGTGTTTGACTGCATGCTTTAGCCCTATGGTCTGGTATCGACCGTCCCAGTGCCAGCTGTTGCCAGTTGCTGACAGATGCCTAGATGCCTAACTGGCTCTACTGTCACATAGGCATGAGTGGGTTTCAGTCAGCCAGAGTGGCAGCATGTCATCACAATCCTCACACTCATGTATGTGCGAGCTCGACTTGACAACTAAGAAGCGGCAGCAAACATCACATGCTCTGGAAGTGAGCACATGCCTTTCTTCCACACTCCCAAAAAGACAGCAGATGTTGCAATAGCTGCCACAGCATTACCAAGACTGCAAACTACCAACAAAATTGTAAAAAACAGGCTACTCTCATTGTAGCCTGTTTTTCTGTAGCTATAAAGATTTGGGGCATTTTAAAGTCACTAAAAGTCAAATCAGTAATGGCTTAAATAGTTCAGAGTTGACCGGTATTGCCCAGTCTTAAGGTACCTAGCAGTGCTGCGCAGAGTATCAAATGTGCAGAAGAAAAAAAGAGACAAATTAAAAATTACTAAGATGCATATAAACATAGTAAACGCAGGTGAGGCCACATATCTTGACTTCAACCAAACTTTATCCCACACCGTGGCCTGGAATTTATGGTTACAAACTCTGCACCGCTTGGTATTTCAAATATTATGAAATTGTCAGTTCACTATATTGTTAATACCCTGGTTTTGAAGGTCATTTTTCTTTTAAGCCAACCTCCTTTGAAACTATGCCGCAGATGCATCACTGTCTTTAGTCACTAAATTACCAAGATTGAGTCGGACACGCCTTCCTGAATCAGCAACCATCCCAGCAAAATCACTGTTTTACAGTCACACTTTGACTGCAAAACTAGGTCACGTTTCCTCCTTGTTATCACCATTACATCTGTCTACAGGATGTTAAGCAATGATAACGTTTGCGCTAAATGCGTTTATTTACCCCACTGCTAAAACATGAGCAAAAAGCACGCTGCTTGTGTGCCTTCTGGAGTGAGTCATTTGTTCCTCCCTCATACAGTAGATGCACAGTGAATTATTCTGATGCACAGCCTTGCACCTTGTACTGTAAAGAATGGTAATTACTCCCCCAAGACCACTGGACCTGGCTTGTCAGAAGCTATTAGAGGTATTGAAATAAGTTAGCAGGCTGTTTCACTGTTCCAGAGAAAGTTTGATTGGTATTTTTTCCAATTTTTAAATTAAATCTTTAAGTAACAACAGGTATAGCTAGGGAAAGCATGATTTTGGGATTACAGTCAAAAATGGCCAAGAATTACCCCGCCCCCATTGTATTAAATGTTTGCAAGATTGAACCTATCTGTATACGCACTGTATCAAAGCTATTGTATGTTGTTGACAATACATTTGGTGAAATTCCATAGGTACAGAAAATCTAAATAATTAATACTGAAAATCACATCTAATGATGACAGACTTACACAGGTGAGTAAAAATACCGCTTGATGCACTGGGGTGCGGGGCGGCATTGGCTCAGGCGGTAAGTGCAGTCGTCTGGCAGGTCGTCTGGCAGTGCAGGGTTGCCGGTTCGATCCGTGGGCATGTCCTTGAGCAAGACACCTAACCTCCAAATGCTCCTGATGAGCTGGTTGGTGCCTTGCACGGCAGCCAATCACCGTTGGTGTGTGAGTGTGTATGAATGGGTGAATAAGAAGCATCAATTGTACAGCGCTATATAAATGTCAACCATTTACCATTTACCATTTACATTGAGAGGTGGATTGAAGCAATGGCCCTTCGATTAACTTCTGTCCTTCCCTGAGGATTTAATTCAATGCCTGGCTGTTTCCCACCACCAATATTGGGACAAGCTCCAAAACTCTTGGCTATTGCACGCTCAGACACAGCTCTTACTTTAATACAACATACTCTCTGCTCCCACCTCATAAAAAAATAATTCTGTTCTCCATAATGTGCTTCATTTATCTCCTTTTAACTGACTTCAGCAACTTTACTTGTCAGGAACAGCTGTGGTTCTTATACACAATTTCCTTACCGGGCTCTGTAATCATTGTAATAAACAGAATTACTATTTTATGTGAAATTAATTAGCAACTTAATTAAGAGAAACAACAGTGAGCCACTTAATTGAACAAAGTAGAATTATAACCAGATCCTGAAAACAGATGTTTTCCAAACAAATCTATGCTCAAGAAAACAGCATAAACAGGATTTATTTTTAATAGAAATGGATTTCACTCTTATGCCAGGTTATAGGCTATGGTATACAGGTGTGTATACCAAAACAATTTCAAAAATTACATTCTGAAAATATCGCCACTCAACACACAAATACAGTGGGCTCCAGAATTATAGGAACCCTTAATAAAAAAATAAGATAAGACAGCACATAATAAATAACACAAATAATAATCTATATGTTATTTTCAAACATATGGGAAAGCATTTACGGTCATGTTTCAATGTTTTTAACAAGTAATCTATTTTTCTTTATGAAAAACATAGCCATCAAAATTATTAGCAAACCTAACGATTACTTTGAATAAAGTATAGAAATGAGATAAGCATGAAAAGAACTGTCAATTCAGAGGAGATAGATGGTAATTCACTGTCACAAGTCTGGTAGTGGCTACAGAAAATACATAGGGGTTAAACATACCTCTAAAGTGCTGTTAGGGCAATAATCAAATATTTTAAAACTTACAGTATGGAATGGTTGAAATGGATGAAAGCCATGGTTGAATGTGTTCTCTAACCTTATCACAAATTATATGGCTCTCATCTTTGCCAGGGGTGTTTGCATAAAGCATTAAACAAGGGTGCAGATAATTTTTAAACCTGTTTTTTGTAGAAAAAAGTAAGACTTTGGTTGATTCCATTGAATCATTAATAAAGCACATTTCTTTATACATGTTGAAAACTAAAGCTTATATCAAGAACTGTTTATTTTTGGTCCATATTTATCAATGGTGCCAATAATTCTGGAGGCCACTGTCCAGGGCCTGATCTAGGGGGGTTAGGTAATATTTTTTGAACTCCAATTTAAGACACCATGCTAAACAGTAAACCCTGATTAAAGATAGCAAACCTAATCCACAATGCACTGTTTCTAAAAGTCAAAGAACTAGACAATTTTCAAGCTCCAAAACTATAAATACTATAAATAGGGTGGGTGAGGGTGTGTTAAGTAACATAAATCTTTCTGATCTTGAAAATTGCTTAGGCCTGACAATAAACTGGTTGTATGGACAGGCTCTGTTTTATGATCCCCAGTTTATAGCTAGCTATATCTTGGAGATTATATGTTTTTCATCATGTTGGTGCCATAGATATACTTGGTAGATTGGGGGAGACTGACCATGTACCCCTTGTAGCTATTGGGTGTTTGAGGACTAGCTATGGTTAAACTTTGTGTGGTTTTTTACTTTTGCAACTATCTAGTAAACTATCTCGCAAACTCATTGCATGGTTCATTTCAAATTCAATGTGCTGGAGTAGAGCAAAACCCACTGTGCCCTGAATAAAAAGGTTTGCTGCCTAAAATCTGTGAGAGCAGTCTTGAACCGGGGCTGCCACTGTATATGAATAAATCGTGTTAAACAATGAAACACTTACTTGGCAATATTATGAGTTTGGCCCCAACTCATACAATTACCTTGCAATTGGAGGTGTGCAGGGCAGTAACTGATATTTTCAAAAGGCTATTGAGAAGTTCTCTTTGAGTGAATCCTTGTAGTAGTAAACTCAAAAAGCCCATCTTTCTTAAACACCCTTGAGCTACAACAAAGCAACCTTCCTCAAACCACAATTCTCAGTGCTGGACTGTCTGACAATGTGTCAACAAGTCACAAAAAATAGAACTGGAAACAATAGTGTAGGGAATGCCAACCCTCAGTTGGAGGACAATCTTAGTGATTAACAAGATTAATAAATGTTAAGGAAGTACAGATCTGGAATCCATTCACCTTGTGGAGAAGCTGGTTTAGTAAAGGACATTAATCCTGTTAGAAGCCACATAGTTAAACCTATTTAAAAAGGACACATCCTGGCAAATAGCACATGCACTTTTGCTCAACATATGCTAGGGTGTAACAGACATAAGCAAAACTACTGCATCAGCACATAAATCTCCACCAATTAAACCCAATGATTATGGATGACCTTTTTCATGGACAAATCATCTGGATATGGGTGAAAAAGACAGATGTAAGCACCATTAGAGAACTTCCATTATGCCAGCACTATCATGAGCCTTGGCATTTCCTGAAAGCCAACTTCCAAATGTCATTGTAATTAACAGTCAGGTGCTGGGTGCCATAAATGTCATCCTGCCAGCACTGTAAATGTCGGTTTTTGACTGATACGGTATCTTTAATGCAATGAATACCAAGAAATACAACTGCTGGTCAACATATGTCTTAACTGTTACCTTTTTTTCTCTATAAAATAAACAAACCTTTCATTGCTACATAAACAGACTGTGGACGGTGCTGTAAAAACCATGGCTGCTGAAGGGATTGAGGAGCAGAGAAGATGATGGATGGATGGCCAAAGAGGGAGATAAGGATTTATTGGACAGAGCAGTGCAGGCTGCTGTGACAGGCCCAGCATGATGACAGAACAAGGGAGGCTCCTGCTTCTTGTTCCCTTACCAAAATCAACAATGCGAAAGAGAGCAGGCCTTACAGCCAGACTTCAAGCGGTTCACCAGGGGTTGAACACACACAGAAACAAACATTTCCTACAACCCCCCCCTCCCAGCTAAGGTCAGACTTTGAACTCCAAAAACAGTATGGAAAACATCTCAGGGCAAAAAAAACACTGCAGGATGACACTTGAGAAGCCTTTGAGTTCTGTCACAGGCCTCTGGAGAACGGAGGATCCCAACATTACATTACTTTCCCTTCTGCAGCAGCACTGTATTTTCCATTTAGTGGGAAATAAATGAGGAAATGTGGCTCCGCACTGACATCATTTCACTTCTACATACGATGGTATGTTCTCTGAGATCTCATCTGCAAATGTACCTTTCTCGTGGTGAGTCACGCAGCGTGGGAGCCCTGGACTAGGCCCAAATGCTCAGTGAATACGTTATTGCTCTTCATCACATTATCATAAACTTCTTGTCACCATTGCTTTCCATGTCCCCAGCTGAGAGTTATCTTTTTCTTGTGTTGACAAATTACCAGATCTCCCACGATCGCTCTATTTTTGCCCTGCGATGTCTGTAGCAAGCCAATCCCAACAAAGATTGTTACGTTTAGCCAAGTTTTTAGACACTTTTTAGAGACAGAAAGCATTGGGGGTTGCCTTCTTCACGACCACGTACTAAGATGGCTGCGACTGTTTCCATCTATTGTATCACTGTGTTTTCACACACTGTAAACCAGAGTCTGAAGTGGTTGTCTTTATGCATTAGAGCAGCACTGAGATTATGAACCATGTTACTTTAGTGTTGCTTGTTTCCATAAACCCATTTGGTGAAATCCCAGTGGCCCCACTCTATTTTCTTAATCCACCCATGGAAGATATTTTCCTTCATTCCCCACAGACATACTGTATGCTCATCAGCTTTGTTTTACTTTAAGTGTTGTTCCTGGGGTGCTTGGGGTCCGCTCGTGCACACTGGAAGCAACCGTAGGGAGCACTTTTGGGGGAAGCCTCTTCAATCAGTCCGGGGCAGAGCGGGGGCCCCTCATTGATATTCCTGTGGGGAGCCAGTGGCACGCTGACAGGCCTCTGAAAGGCCCGTCCTCTGGTCCTGTGGGAAAGCCAGGGGCAGCTGAATGAGGAATGAGAGGCCCACACAAAGGACAACATGGAGTGCAGGGGCCACATACCAATGGAAGTGCACCTGGGTGTCCCACAGTGATGGTGGTGCTACTGGTGGGTGTGGAACATGTCAAATTACCACCTGAAGAGACGGGACTGCTTCCCCACAGCGCTTGTTGTTCCACATGGGAGGAAGCTTGAATAGTTATTTTGGCTGAATTTTATCTGCTTTAGAATGCAATGATATTATTGTGGGTGAAGTAATTTCACAATTATGTGTAAAAATTAATGCTTGTGCTAATTTTATTTAATATGTTCATATAAACACTTTTTAAATGTTAGCACTCTCTGGGATAGAGTAGTATTAATTAGCATCAGAGATGCAAAATAATACCCCATATGTTTTTTTATTTAGCAGGGTATGTACTAATTAAGTCAAGTGTTATTGCCACCACTTGTTCATTGGAATAACTGCATCAAAATATTGAATAATATTAGGAAATCGTGATTAGGTATGGAGCAAAAGCAATATTACATTTTCTAGAGGAATAAGAGGTCTCAGTAGAGGTTGCATCTCAGCTTTAAAATAATATGCTGGTCTTCAAATGATCATTGAAAAGCAAAGACATCTTTCAGAAGGTTGTCATGAAAAAATAATTCTCAAAAGAAATCCATTTTATTACTGGTTTGATTATTGGTAAATTCAAGCAAGAAAAACAGAGTAGCTTTCTAAAAGGCTGCTGTAATATAACAATTCCAGCTGATAAAGAATGTAAATTCTTAAAATTGGTCAATTTTGACATCACTTTCCAAAGACCCAATGGCTTTCATTTTTCATTTTCATTCTTTCATTAATTTGTATCACAGAGGTCCTATAATTACCTCAGGTATTTAGACAATTATTATGCACATTGAGGACACCATTTCTCATCACAGCCATGCCATCAGAGGCAGACAATTACTCCTCCTTACACCAATAACAGGTGCCATGGGAACCCGACTGAATCAAGCTTACATTTGCTTTCTTTCTCAAGAGTTAAATAATTGGCACACTCAAGCAAGTCGCCAGCCTGGATAAATCTCATCTAATGGCTCAGAAGCATATTTTAAATTCCCTCCTCTCATATAACATTATACATCTCAAAATTAAGACAGACTTGAAAAAATAGTCCATGTCTACAAGCAGTAACATTAATAAATGTGCTCCTTAAGAACACAAAAGAACTGACAGAATTTCATGGTTTCAGTTTCCACAATCCCAAAAATGTACAGGAGAAACTACTGCATGTCCATGCAAAGACAGCGTGAAAGCAAATATGTACAGCAAGGCCAGATCATGTCGTGCCTCTGTGCTAAATAATAACGGTAAACATTTAATCAGGGGCCTCATCTCATAATTCCTCATTCCCATTCTAAATCAATAAAAGACTGAAGCTCCAGGAGTGGAGTGGAGGTGAGGAAGGGAGAATGGAGCTCCTAAAATACACCGGAAAAAGACCGCAAGGAGAAAGATCCCAAGAGGCCACCCATACAGGCAATGAAGCAAAACAACCAGAATTTAATTCAATGTCTGGGCCAAAGAAGGCGTTTGTCCCTAATAAGGACATGTACATTATCGGCTGTCAAGAGACACACATCAGATCCAAATAAGCAAACAAGCAGGAGACACGTAGACACACATAAAACTGCAGCTATGAGCACATACTCTATACCAGCAACTGGTATGCTCTTTAAATGCCAACAGACTAAAGTAAAAAATCTAAGAATTCAGCTACACTCATACTTTTGGCAAAACAAAAAACAGTTTGGGACAAATGCCTTCGTAGATATTTCTAATTAGTCGGGTGTGTTCAATTGTTTCCGTTGTACAGGTACAGTATAAGCTTTCAGTACCTAGTCTTGATTCTAGGCTGTTGGAGTCTGTTATTGGTATAAGGACCAGAGTCGAGCCAATGAGTGAAGGAAGCCATTGAGGATGAGAAATAAGACAAAATAGTCACATAGGCCAAACTTTAGGCCTACCAAAATCAACTGGTTGGAACATCAACAAGAAGAAAGAAAGCACTGGTAAGCTCAGTCATCGCAAAAGACCTTGTAAACCAATGAAGACCTTCACAGTTGATGACCAAATAACTATCACCGTAATAAAGAAAAACACCTGTCCCAACAGATCTCTTTAGGAAGCAGGCATTGATGTGTCAGTGCCCATTGCCAACAGAGGACTTCAGAAAACCTACCAAAGAATGGAAAGCATACCAATTTACCATAAAAAAGCACTTCTGCAACGGGTGGGCGAAAACTCCACAGCGATGTAAACACGACATATAGTGCAATCTGAATGTATTTGGACAGATAGCATTCTGTTCTTTTGGTTCTGTAGTCCAGCACATTGGATTGGATTTGAAATTAAGCAATACATGTGAGGTTAAAGTTCTGACTGTTCCAATTTAATCTGGGCAATTCCATCCATGTTGGGTGATGCGTGTAGGAAAGACATCCCTTTTTATACATTGCCCCCCCCCCCCCCCCCCATTTTAGGGGCCTAGAAGTAATTTGTTTGGAAATATAGTTGGCGTATCAGCTGCTTCTGAAGTCTGCTATTGGCGTTTGTCAACATGAGGCCCAGAGTTGTGCCAATAATAGTTAAGGAAGCCATTAACAAAAATAAAACAAGCCTAAACAAATAAAATAAAACATATGACAGCAGCTTCTATCATTGATTAGTTTTGTGCCACACAATATGGCTGCTTGGCTCTTGCATTATGTGCAACCATTATAAACTTTTAATGAGCAGAACTATTTTAGTCTCAAGTCTGTTTCAGTGAGACAAGGGGGGGGGGGGGGGGGCACTAACGCTAATATTCTGACCCTGCCGTCAGCACTACAGGCTGAAAAAACAGCAGCAGAATGACTTGCCTTGTCAGTGATGACAGAATTTTTGTAAAAGGAAAATAAGTCAAATATACTTGTGAGCATGGCTATAAATATTCATTGGCAGACAGACAGGAGGAGTTAGAATAAATATATTTCACCACACAGACTGGCAAAGGTTGGACTAGATTGGGAAAAATAATGTTACACTTTGGATTGTCTCTTCGATTTGGGCTCAAAGCACAGAGGGATTATTTAAAATGTAACTTACAAATTTGAAGGGACAACTTTAAATAGGCCAAATTATTTATTGCATGTGCACTCTGCTTTAGCTATGACAACCAAAATGTTATTCTATTTGAATAGATGCCTGGATGAAATAAAAATGTATCTCCCAGTCTATTCTCAAATAAACACACACACCCACTCTGCTCTGGTATTCATGAGAGATCATTTCCCATAAACCTATTACATCTTTTTGGAGAAACACTGAATAGAGAGCTCGGCAGAGGGGAAAACATTTTCTGTGAACAAGGTCATGAGCGGAAAACAATAATGAGAAACATCTCTGTACTTGTCCTCTTGAGAGTTCAATGGCAAATCATCACCACAAAACTGTACACAAGCAGCACCGATCATGACAAATGCTCAAAAATTTCCCGCAAAACATTCGTTCCATTCTGCATTTCACTCTCGTTCAAGGAACAAAAATACCTCATCCACCTACAGGTAATTGCCAGAATAAAGGGAACAGTATCTGTTATGAACTTTTCTCTTGTAAACAATACAGTATCTGTAAAGTTCATAACAGGCTGTTCTTGATGAAACTGCCTGCTCACGCCCATACACTGACATTTGCCATATAATGATTCATAGTTTCTTTCCTGCTTTGTTTTGCATCTCAAACCAGAGCACGAACATCGTGCTCAAGGAGTATGCACTTTCAAACCCTGTTGCCTCTAACTGATGATATCTTTCCCTCAGGCATTCATCTCACCTTAGATATTGCTCCTTTTTAGTAGCCTTGGTATTGAAGCTCCAGCCAAGTGTGCCCCCCAAAATCACCACTTTCAAAGTCTGTTCTGGCCCTGGTAGCACAAATAAAGTGCAACTGGTCTGCCAAATATTTTTAAACACAATCATGAGCATCCTGGGATGTTAAAAGCTTAATTAACTCAGGAAACACACCTGTGTAGAAGCACCTGCTACACATTGTATCCCTTATTTACTGAAGGGTTTCCATTATTTTGGCAGTTACCTGTACTCCTGAGTCTTCCATTGATCCAGGCTGTGGGGAGCAGAAATAGCAGGCTGGTGTCTTGTTGATTAACTCCACACCATGGAACAATTAGTGACAGTCAGGCCTTGTAAAAGGTCTGTGGCTCCAGTCAGCAGAGTGGTGACAGGCCTGAGGAGGATCACAGAAGAGAAAGGGAGGAAGCTGCAGGTGTAATGAGGTGTACAACGGGGACTCAATACTTCAAAGTTCACAGTTCTGGAAACATTTCTGTCTAATGGGAAGAACTGTGCTTGGGCAAGGTCATGCTGCTAAGTAGGACAGTAATTATCTCCAGCCAGGCTCTGTCAATCTCAAAATCCCGCTGGAGGAGGACTCGTTAAGAAAAAACAAAAAAGAAAAAGAAAACGTCTACCCCCTTCAGTCTCACCACCACATGCATCAGTGCTCAGGACAGCATCACGTCAGTCAAGGAAATTTTGAAGTCAGGCTCTGGGTGATAGAGGCATGATGAAAGCACCTGGAGGAGGCACAGGCTTCTAGGCTCACCATGGACAGAGCTATCTTTCTGCCCCTCACAGAATCTGCCGAAGAACAATCCCACATAATAGTTACCTTCACTTCATCTGCAGATCACAAGGAGAGAGCTAGACGCAGGAAATAGCTAGAAGAGGTAGCCATCAGATTAGGATGCAGTCTGCAATCTGATTCTTCCAATCGCTTTAATCTTTTAGCCTTTTTTCCACTTGAGTAAAAGCAGACATCTCAGGTGCTGCTTTATCGTGGGGCTCTAGTTTTAAACTAGGATGCTTTGTCAGAGATGAGAGAAACATGAGCAAATCAGTCCACATGAAAGTGATGAGACCCATAAATATTCTATTCAGAGTGTGAACAAATGAGAGAGGGACAAAATAAGAGAAGAAAAATAAAATAGATTTTTGAATTATCAGTACAAAGACCCAAATACTCAGCTCTAACTGAAACGGTTCTGTCTCATAATACACACCCAAGGGAAATCATCAAAAATATATCTGCGCATACATGTTGTGTTCTGAAAACTTTAAATTACAATGTCTCATTAGGGCAATGTGTCTGGATTCCAAAACTGGATATCTACTGCCATGAGGGTCACACACAACTTTGCATTCACAAGTCGGCAGTGGAAAGTTTACCTGCACACTTGTTTGAATTTTCCAGCAGTTTGTATAAGTTGAATTTCAAAAAAGTAAACAAACATTTCAGAAAATCTCAGCTGCATGACTGTTTTGGTTGGCTGTGGTAAGGTGTTTGACCTCTACAGGCTGAGTGTAGCTACTGTTTTCTGTTCAATGGCTATTAATCCATTTATCTGTTAAAAAAATATATCCTTAAGCCAGAACAGCATGTTGCCTGAGCTGACCTTGCCTTTTCAAACTGTCCCACAGAAGGGAATTCTCCATCAATGTAATAAAAACCCCTTGCAGTTTCTTCTCCAGTCGCCAGACTGAACCCAATCCCACCGCTGGCTGGGTTCTCCTCTTTTCCTTGTTCTGTATGTGGGATACCTGTGACAGCTTTAAAAGGGAGAAGGGGGTTCTGGCTTGATATACTTAGCCCAAAGTCTAAACTTTTGAAAAACATGAAAAAAAAGTTATATTTGCTGTAAACTGAGCGCAGTGTATAACAGATCCAGGTATGTTTTTTTCATTCAAGTTCTGTAGCCAAGGCTTCATTTTTCCTTATACTGTGTCTGACAAACTGAAGGGTGATTTCAAAAAAAGGAGCCAGCACTAACTCATTCCACCTCTTTCAGACATTTATTGAAGGCACATATCCACACATTTGCTGCCTTCATTAAAATGTGTGACCTGCAGCCATCACACAGAGATACTGACACACTCACACACTCACAAATGTACGGATGCCAAGAGCAGCCATTATTGCGGTTTCTTTTTTTGCTATCTTAAGTCACAACTTAATTATCATGTTCTCTCAAGATATCTAGCTTTGGTTCCTCAAGATCACAACTTTGCACATGTGCCATTATAGATCAGGGACTTCACGAGCTGTGTGCTGCGAGATTAGGCACCTAGGACTTAACTGGGTTATTTGTGGCCACTCTCGTCTTCTGTACAGCAAAACCATCAATTCATGCGAAATAATTAAATTGCGACCACAAGAAAACAGTTTGATATCTTGACATAATGAGATAATTAAGTATTGATCTCAAGATAATGAGATAAGAAAGAGCAACCATCGCCACTCTTGGCTCTTGGGCTAAAATGGTTATTTTCCAGTGTGCCCAAATTTTTAGCTGTGGAATGAAGTGAACAAAAATTTAATAAAAAAAAAACACATACATCAGGTAAATATATACAGTGACTAAACCTGATCTTGTACATTTTTTATATTAACTTGTGCTTTTAGCAAGTATGTAGACAACATGTCAACATGCTAAGGGAAAAAGAACCCTGGCAGGTTTTCTCCTTCTATTAACAGTGCAGCCAGGTGCTGATACCAGCAAAAGGACATTGCGGGACAGCAAGCTCCTTGAACCTGAGTAACACCTCTGACAGCACCCTTCTGGCACCCGACAACCCCTCAGTGCTAGCCATCTGCCGGGCACAGTGAGTCTGCTGAAGAGAGCACCAGGCTGACAGCAAAGTGAACAGAGAGAGAGGTTGCACCTGAGCCTTTCATAAGGGGTCACTGGGGGGTTCATAAAGAGGCCTTAACTGGTGCTGGTGTTGAGTTTGAGGCAGATTTGTGATATGGACCCATGTGGCCATGAATGCCTCAGCATGTGGGTGCGTGCACGCATGCGCACACATTGGAAATGTTATCATAATGATGTGGAGGATTTTTTATATTCTAGCGAGGACCTTGATGCAAACAAGTGTTATTATCCTCTGGGAGTCTGGGTAGTACAATGTGTGTATATTTTGAACAAAAATAAAGTAAAATCATAAACACACACATGCACACATGCATGCACACAGACACAGACACATAGGGATACAATAATATTAACACATACATACAGTGATACATGTAGGTACATACACAGACGAGATTTACGTACATGAAGCTCGCAGCGCAAAATGCAGCCTGACGGGAGTGTGTTGGTGTAGTCGCAGTCTGTCTGAAATGAACATCTTATTTACGAAGGCTACAGCTCAGTACGCAATCAGCAATTTGCGAAAGAGATGGATCTTAAACAGCGCAGTTAAAACAGGTGTTTATTGCATTGAATATCTTCACTGCTTGTGGTGATATCGATACCACGTAAAAGCATATTCCAGCTGTGGCGGCTATTTTCATTTGAATTAAATGCGAGATGTAATGTTGAAATGAGCTTCACTATTGCCGAGATAGAATGGGAACATCGTGTGGGAGGTACCAGTACATCTTTTATTTCTCCCAGAAGCGTAAATATTTGTATGGCTGGGCATTTGCCACAGTAGTCTTTTTTTGGCAGTCCCTTTAATTCCCCGTTTCTTTTCCGCAATTGTTTTGGAGGATAACTAATCAAAACAAACACGCTCTTTCCATGATGGACAAAAGCAATTAAAAGCAGCATATTATATCTTTTTTTTTTCACTTCAGATACTGTCACGTTATTTCAGTCACTTCCCACTGCTTCACATGAGATATTGGTTAATTGAATAAATTATTTTGAAATATGTTCTGTGACAAACACCCAGCCTTAATTAGCTTATAGCTTTGCTGCAATCATTCATTAATATTTATTATTAATAATCTGTTTAATAATCTTCCGATGACTCGAGTAAATCACACACATACTGCAGTTATAGCCCCATGCACCAGTTTGATACATACAAAGCATGTTTCCTGGGCAGAATGAGTCATATGTGCGTCTGAAAATTGTCAGGCCCGTAGAACAACTGAAAAGGATTTTTAAATACTGAAACTATTTTGATTTTGTTATTAAATTACGTCACTGGTTTGTGCACCATGTGAAAACTACAATGCATATTTGGTTACAAAACACTGTTACAGACAGAAAGCACAAGAAATTATGTTGTCTGATTAAAAGACAACAAACTGTCAGCCCGTAAACACAGTCATATTTAAGTTTCATTTTAAATTACATTTAAAAATTACTGCTGTATAGTTGTCGGGCTGGAACAAAGCACTTAAACTAAGCAGAAAACTAAGGCAAATTAATTAAATTATGAACAAAAAACTCTAGTGACTCCAAAATAATGCAGTAAGTATAATTTGTACATTTAGGCTACAACACATTAGACAGTCAATGTATTAACACACATTGACATGCTTATACACATGCACACATTCCCTAGGTGGCATTAAATGTGCATAGTACATCAGGATAGGCTACTGGAGGAGAATTTCAAACTGACTGACTGATTTACTTTGGGGAATTAGATTTATTCTCTACATTTAGCAAAACAATGTGTCATTTCCAACATTGGAAATGTTTGAATTTTAGTTCCCTGCCATTAGGCATGAAAGAATGTGTGAACATGCCTCATTTGCTATTTTGCATAATCCTTTAATGAATAAACATTTTACCAGCGTCCCCAAACTGCCCAGAAGATTCTTTATTCAGGAGTTCATAAATATTCATTTGTACTTGCGGTGATCGTGTACCCTTCCCAGCATCATTGTACATGCGGTTCAAAATTGGGCATTACAAACCTCATTCTGTTATTATAATAGTAATGAATAGTGCATGGGGTATTTGACAGCAGATACATAAACGGCCTCAGACAGAAAAGCACGCAGTTCTGAAGAGTTAGAATTTTCCATATGAATTGCCTAAATCAAACCACTGTTCGTCAAGGCCTAACTCAAACACAGGCCTGGGGGTAGACTCCATAAAACACAAGTGTGCTCAAGATTCAGAAGAGCGGCTTCTAAAACTTCCATTAAAATAGATCAGAGTGATCTAAGAGAGGTGTTTGTGTCGGCAGATTGCACTCCCACAGTAAGCTCAATGCATTTTGAGAAATCCTCAAGAAAGCCACATCAGGAGGAACAATGCTAACAAAGGGAGCAGAGAACAGGAGAGAGGACTGTGACAACCATCACTCTTTCCAACACATGTGTGCCTGCAAGCCATAAAACACGAGGAATGTGTCGGTGTGAGAGTGGAACGAGACGCTGCACCGTTCTAGTCTGCTGTATGAAGACAGACGTGTCAGAAACACGGGCCACGTGGGGACATGGTGGCAATTAATGGTTCTTTAATGCAAAATGCACTGAGGGACACCTGAGGCACATTACCACCAGGATCCACAGAGAGGCACCGCTCAGCTTCCTCCTGTTTAATTACAGGCCCTGTAATCTTTCTCCTCATGTCTTGACAGTTTTGCTTCCTCCTTCTGTTTTCTCACAACTCATCTGAATAAAGCTGTCAGAACTCAGAGCTGTCTGTCACACATATAAAGCCGAGACAACCCTGGTGTCCCACGATCCATCTTGTGCCAACACTGCAAAAAACAAGTCAACAACAAGCGTTTCAGTCTTGTAATGAGACTTTAAATCCATTTTGTCCAACAATAATTACAAGTCTAACCTAGTTCACTTGTTGTTCAGTGCAAACCATGTTACCCATATAAGAACTCTTGTTTTTGGGGGGGGGGGGAACTATTTTTTTTAAAGAACATACTACATTTAAGATGTTCAATCACCCATTCTACAACTGGGTGTGTGTGCATGGCCGCATTAAACCAATGGGCAACATGGGCTGCAGTCCATAGCCTTCAACCGTTTTTCATCAACCACAAGCTTGCGTAAAACGTTAATTACAGTACATCAAATACTATGTGTTCATGTAGAATATAATACATATAAAACTACATTTAATAAAAGAAACAAAACCTTACGCAAAATGTAGGCCTATTTGCATGCCCTCCTGCCCCCCACCGCATCTCATTTGCATAGGCCTAACTAAGTGAAAAGCTGAAGAAGTATGAAATTCATTATCCTAACCCGCTTATCCTGAACAGGGTCGCAGGGGGGCTGGAGCCTATCCCAGCATACATTGGGCGAAAGGCAGGAATACACCCTGGACAGGTCGCCTGTCCATCGTAGGGCACACACCCCATTCACTCACACACTCATACCTATGGGCAATTTAGACTCTCCAATCAGCCTAACCTGCATGTCTTTGGACTGTGGGAGGAAACCGGAGTGCCTGGAGGAAACCCACGCAGACACGGGGAGAACATGCAAACTCCGCACAGAGAGGCCCCAGCCGACGGGAATTCGAACCCAGGACCTAAAATGCTAACATTACATTGGGTAACGTAGACTCACCCTGTTCCGAACACCAAGTTAGCTCACGATGGTCTGAACAGTGCAACTTTCACAACGAATACAAAATTGCTTCCAAACCAGCTTTGGTCTAATTCCTTCCACTTTCATGAAAACATGGTGCGAGTCACGTAGGCTACGTGATCCGTTTCAGCATATACAGTGACAAGGTAATGGTGCTCCCTAGAGACAGTGTGGTGGAGAGGCTGTTGCTAACGAGAGACTACAAACTGGGCAGGCTTAGCCCTACCAAAGTGCTTTAGTGTCTGGGATAGCCAATGAGCAACCATAATCATAAACCACAGGAGAAAAACCACAGCTATTGAAAGGGTATTACATTTTGGTGGAAGCCTCAGTCTGCTGAAAACAAAAGAACAAGTACATGTCAAACTCATCATACAAATTAAAGGGATCATCAAAATGCACTGCTAGCTTAAGCTGCACTGAATTTCTCCAAGTTTCCAAATCTTTCAAATCGATGTCTACGATTTTAGGAAGGACTTTACACCTAGTAGGGCATAAGTTAGGTATAAATTAATTATAAGTTGTATCTTAACTCAGTTGGTGCAACCTATTTTTTCTACAGTCTATGGGTGCAACCTGTTTAAATTAAGTTGCGTCGTAACTCTGAATTAACGTTCAGACTAGCCTACGTTTGAACATCATACTGGTGTAACAGGCTGCAGGAAATTATTGAGGAATTTGCCAGGATGAAACAAGGAAAAAGATCTAACATGGTAAGTCCAGTGGTTTGAGAGAAGCGCCGACTACTACATGATGTTAATCTTAATATATTGCTACATTTTCTAATACAGTAATGTGAATGAATAATAACTGTGCTGATTGATACAATACTTCTGTGATATGTGGTGTAGGAGCCTATAAAGTATATCCAATAGGTATATCTTGGCTTTGATTGTGATTGGATTGTGAATGTGAATCTCAATGCGACTTTGTAACTCTCATGCTCAGAATCGGTAGTGTGTTTCTCTCTTGGGGCCACACTTATGAGTCACCCCAGGGCTTCCAAACCCCTTAATGGGGGCCTGAGTGCGTGAGTACCATCTTTATCCAAGGTACAGCAAAAATAGTAAATAATGTTACCCTCTGTCTTCTTACTTGCCACTCAGCATTACAGACTTGAGTTAGGGAAATGGAATACCACCTGTCCATTGGGCTTTCTGGTTCATCAAGCTGCTTCAAGGAAGCAAGGAAATGAGGTTATGGTCTAAGCATAAACACCATTCACACTCAGACACATCATACACTGCAATCCTCACCAAAAAAGAGAAAAGGGAACACATTCTTACAGAAGCCACCCTGTAAATAGAATAGCCGTGTGGAATTTCTAGAATAGGAAATGTTTGGGAGAGGTATTAAGCTTGGTAAGTGCTGTCCAGAATGGCATCACGTACTAATTATTAAACTGTCAAAGAACTCTTTTTATGATGTTGACACTTATCATGGACTGCATAATCATTTTGGAGGACACCCAGCTCAGCATGTCACTCCCAGGAGACGATGGAGATTAAGGAAGATTATGACTCTTGGGAGTCTAAACCTGGTATTCTCTCTTTGAAGGACAGCAACTGAGTGCCAACTGGCTAGACTGGCGTCTGCCCTGTGTTGGGGTTGTACATAATTTGCAGCACCCTAATTTGACTTTCACATGCCTGCTGTCAGGTATGCATGTGCTGACAGCTCCTTCTTAGCACAGTTGCACATTTTACCCCCCCCCCCCCCAAGTGATATATCTTTCCCAGAGTATCTGTTTTATCTTGCTCGATGTCATGAAATGTGTAACAGCATACGTTCATTACCAAGATGTCTCTGCCAACAGACTAACTGAGCTAAGTTTTTGCAAACAGTACACAAATGAGTCAACCCAGACCACTAATGGGAGCTTTATACACAGTGAGTGAATGGCATACATACTTCTGGAGGATACTGATCATAATATAATGGAAATTTGTGATATTCAGTGTGATGCAGGTGGTTGGACTGACCACAGATGTATTCACTGGAACTGACACTTACATGGCAGTTTAAATGCTAAGTTAGAAATATCCCATTTTAAAATATGAAGTAAATTTCAACTGGTGACTGCCTTTCAGTATAATCTAATGTGCGAGTTTTATTTTTCAAACCTGGTGCTCACATACTGGCACCTACAATAAGAGAGCTGAGGACCACATGAGCACTGCGATGCCATTACGTGCAGTACTGAAATCGAGAGAAACATTCCTGCACATGAATACATAGGATATAATGATACTGAGACTGAACAGAACTGCCTTCAATCATTTTAGAAAATATCCATTGACTAATATTAAACATTGAATTGAATGACACTATCAATATATATTCAAGACTATTGTCTGTTTCAGCTGGACACAATTTTAAGGGTCACCAAAGTTTTTCTCTTTTAAAAAACTAAATGTATTGTCACTGGTCGGCAAATTCTACACAAAGCACTGTTCAGAGTTTACTTGAATTTGTAAAATGTTTTTGCAAAACTGCATTTACGATTTCTGTTGGATGTGTGTCAAATTAATGTAGTTATCCTCACCCAGTAGAAAAATATGACAAAAAGCTAAAAGAAAAGCATAACACCGTCAATGAATTTGGACCAAATTGTAACATCCATATTTATTAAAATCTTTCCATGCAAGCTTTTTCTTCATATGCAATTAGTAGCACACGAATGCACCACAATGTACTGGTTGTCAGACCAAGGTAAGTATCATTTAAGGAGTGTACAAGGGCTGCCAAGAATACAGTGCAATTTTCCTGACATGCAGCTTGTTTTTGCAGGATCATTATTCTGGCCTTCATTTAAATGACTGCCTGGGCAGTACTCAAATCAGACAGTATTCATCAAGCTGAAATGCAATTTTCTTAGAACCGCAAGAATGCACAAACAATCTGCACATATTAGATGTGGCAAATAATCAGATCAAATATAAACAAGGTGCAATAGGTGGCACTGTTCAATGAAATGTAAAAAATTATAATAATCAGATTGAGACAAAACAACTTCATATGATGCAAACAGCAGGTTAACCCAAGTTCAGAAAGGTAGGGAGGTAGGGGGAAAGAAAGAGAGACTATTGTACCTGGTTTTTTTTTTTTTGTTTAAGTATTTATCATCACAGTATTTTACATATTTGTAACTTTCCAAACAGACCTTGGATCAGGGGTTTGTGGATACAATGTCATTGTAAACTTCTGCTTTATTATCTGAATTCCCTTGGTCCTCTGAGCTTCCAGGGCACCTGCTTCTATTACACACAGCCTGAAACCATGCTCTCCGGATATTGAAGCTAGATGTTTAGCTGCTTCCAGCAGCTTTTAAAACTCATTTGCACAATACAATTTAGATGCTCTTGTCTTCACACTAACCAGGTTGCTCAGGGAGCATTTTTGAGCGTAAATCAATAACAAGAGAAATTGCCTCATAACAGATGACTTTTCCCAACCCCTTTGCTGCTCGACTAGATTTTCTTCATATTGAATCACAAGCACCGATACCACAAAGAACAAATGTAGCTTAAAGGGCAATAGAAAAAGAAGCATACACAGACAGACTGGAATATTCTTCCTGTCTGCAGCCACGCCACCTGGGATTACTGCAGTCAAAGGAATTCGATGTCAATGCTGCCCGAACAGGGCACAACTGTCCTCTTCAGTGCTCACACTGGTAACATCTAAAGGAGGTTCACTGCTATTTGTATATTTATTAAATACCACCCAGATAAATAAGTTGCTACCGGATTATTCTAAGGTCAATGAATGAAATTCACATTTACTTATTTTAGATTTTTTAAATATTTTGCTTACATTTTTAGACTCTTGTAGACTTGCTGGGAATGCAAACCTTTGACTGCATTTAAAGTGAAAAATGTTGTTTCCATGGCAGATAATCTGGTGAAGGGTGGGAGTGAAGAGACGTGGATAGACAGGATCAAAGCCACGAGCAATAGCCTTGCCAAGTGTGTAATTACAGCAGAGCTATTGGAATGTCTAGATATTTACCAAGATAAGGTGTCATATTCTATCATATGCCCTGAGACTGTTGATGTTTTTTTGGGAAAAATTCAAAATCAAAGAACATTAGATCCAGGTTGACCAATGCACAACAAAGGAAAGAAAAGCATGGCTAGTGACATACACAAACTGTCTTAATTCAGGATGCTAGCACAAATATTGGAAATGCCCATACAAAGTAATTTAATATTTTATTTTACTTTATTTATCTGATTTACCTGTTTCACAAATTCCTGGTTTTTCTTTGTCCACTCTAAACTGAAGACCATACTCCAAACCTGGAACACATATAGGACATTTTTACTAGAAGGTCATACAGTGCAGTCCGCATATATTTGGACAGACTGCACTTTAACCTGACATTCACTGTTCACTCTGTTCACTATTTAAAATCCAATGTGCTGGACTACAGAGGCGAAAGTACATAAATTGTACCAACTGCGCAAATACATGTGGACTGCAGTATATTCAGTCTGTGTCCATCTACAATTCCACCATTTCCTCAAGCATAAACAATGCATTTGTTTGGTATGGAAATATCTGGCCATAATTTGGCATGTGTGTAAATATTGTTTAACCCCTTAAGTATCACCCCTTTCCGTAACACAAGCTTGAAAATGACATACCGAAAATAAAATTCCTGCTTAATCCCTTTTGATTTCTGAAAGGTAACCCTTTGGGGTTTGTTTTCCAAGAGTCAGAATTACTAAAAGGATTAGTAGAAGTATTACTGAATCAAATTAACAGAAGCTCAAACACAGTGGAAGTGGAAGATTTTTTCACTGAAAAGATTTTCAGTATTTGAGTGGATACATATTATTGTGGCGGTGCCTGGCACACTTAGAAACACTTAGGTGCCACAGCCAAAACACTGGACAAATCCCCTTTCAAATCATCAGATGATAATATAACCAAAAATGAGCATTCTGGGTCGTTTTCTCTACGCTATGTCTAGGCAGTTTTCCAAAAAACAAAATGATATTATGGGTCCCAGCCCTGGGCCGCTGACACTGACACTGATTTCTGGCACCTCCTTTTGCATAACTATAAAAAAATAGTTTTACACAGGCCTGCCATGTCTTCCAAAGTATCAGAAGGTCAGAGTATGTTTTTTCTTCATATCTGAGATAAAAAAGGAAAAACATTCTGTTAGACATAAGAAGTTAAAGGACTTCGCTGTTGTTTAAATTCATGAAAGTGTCTCAAAATTACATTGTTTTTGCATTGTCACTCTCTATGATTTTCAGCTGGGCACTTAGCGGATTTTTCAGTATTGATGAGGGCTCATGATGATGGCTTGTCTTTCGAAGAGGGTGACTCATTCTCCTGAGACATGGGCTGTAATTGCATTCAATCGATTCAGTGGGCAAGTTTGTGCACTTTCTTAAAACAAGTCTGAAAATGCAAGACCTGAATTAAATCTTATGCTCATGCCACCTGCTAATCACCAATTACAAAAAAAAAAGTTATGGTACAGGTGGTTCCATCTCAGTATGAACCACTGAGTGAATTAATGAGTCACTTATTTTTAGGAGTTACCAAGCCTAATTGAACCTAACCCCAAGTCTATTAAGATAATTATGTACCCCTGCTAGAGTGAATTTTGAATACAACAGCCCAAGGATAGAAATATAAAAAGGAGCAGGGATCCATGGCCTTAAATGGAAAACAGACAATGCATATGGGAAGTGTATTGCTTTGACAGAAAAGAATGGTATTAGACTGAGCATTGATCAACTGACTGTGTATTGAGGGGAGATAAGGCATGTCTAACTCAACCCGAGGCAAAGTGACTGCTGGTTAAACGGAGAGGAAATGCACTTGGAAAGGGCAGTGTCTCCTGTGCGTTACCTGCTCTATCACAATCCTCACAGCAGCGGTCCCAATGACTTTCCGGGTGTGATCGATACGCAAGTCAATATTCCGCCTTTGGATTCACAGGGAGCAGTCTGCCACCAGACAGATCACACAAGGTGCTCATTATTCTCAGTGATATTTGCTTTAGAATAAGGGGAGAGCCCACACCTGCTGTCGTACACTTAAACAGACGGTGTAAATATCAGGTGATGGGAATGCACAGGGCTCAGGCTGTCCTCTGCACTTCACACAAACCGGCGCGCTTTATTCTGCGGTGTTATTTCTCCAAAGGATAACTGCTTCACTGCTGCCTCTGTTGTCCAGATGAGGCTGTACATCTGCTCTGACTGTTTCCTCAAACTGTAAATA
Source organism: Conger conger (assembly GCF_963514075.1). Lineage (NCBI taxonomy): Eukaryota > Metazoa > Chordata > Actinopteri > Anguilliformes > Congridae > Conger > Conger conger. Next base: position 29,832,702 of record NC_083769.1, read on the forward strand.
TTATTACCGAGGTATGCATTCCTGGTCCTGAGCAGCGCAAATAACATTTTCACTGTAAATGGCACCAAACTAAACCTCATGGTTTATGTTCTTGCTTTCTTAATTTAGGAAAAAAATTTAGGGTTTTGATATTTCTTATTTTGCTGTTGGAAATATGATGTCATTTGCCAAATAAATCATTTGAGGGCAATAGAGGTATTCCAAGTAAATTTATCCAATGAATTAAGTAATTGAAAATTAATTAATTACTAAATTAACCAATTGTAAAACTGTCTGGGATTAGAAAAATCTGACAGGCACTCACAATACAAAGTGTATCCTCCCTAAAGTTGCGGGCATGAGAGGATTTATTTTTCTTTTTGGTCTTTCAAAGTTTTAGGACTCCAGGAAATGATTGTATGACTACTTACGGAATCGATAGTGAAGAGCTCATTCCTAAGACCAGCAGCATTTATGTCAAATCACATCATGTCAAATGATGAGACAAAATGTAGTGGGACAGACTTTCATTGTTTTGTGTTGTTAATTTCTGTATTGTGGTCTTCATTTCACACAAAGATTTCAGATTGCAAAATACCAAATGATCTTTTTCTCTCAACCAACAGACAGAATCTTTAGAGATTTTAGAGAGATACTGGACAGCTGTGAAAAGAAATATCAGTGTTTATTCATCGCTTTAACAGACTTTATGTTCTGCTGGAATCACAGAGAAGTGAAGAAGTTTGGGCTACAAACAGCTTCGAAGGAAAGAAATCAAGAAAGGATCAAATCTAACAATAAAACTTCCACCTGACCCATACAAAGTACTTCCTAGTACCAATCCGAGTTCTTCTATTTCTCTTCAAGATCTCCGGCCCTTATTATGAACATCTCACAAGATACTGCTGTGCTGGCAGAACGCTGATGGGAGTGTGACAAGGGTTCAGAGGCTCATCACACATAAATCACAGAACATGCCAAAGGTCTCATTGAAATGATTCACTGGTCTGAGAGTACGGGAATCAGACCACACACTATGTACAATCAGATTGGACAACTATAAAATGAATACAAAACACTGGCTCAGCAGACACACACCAAAGTCAGAACAATAAATAGCCAATGCATCAAAACATTCTGAAAAACTGCAAAGAAACCAAGTCCAGGCCTGATGAAATCCAAAATAAACTGCTTTCCTTTCAACCAGCAAACACATTCCATGAGGCTGCTGGGGTTTTGACCCCAAACTCAGTCTAAACTTGGTTCCAGGATTTAAGTACTATTCCTCCATACTAGTGAATTACAAATTATTTTCACAAGAAGATTTTTTTCACGAGAAGATACGATTGCAGTGGCCCTGGAGTAGTTATGGGACAAAGGCACGAAAATATGGGGGGAAAAAACAAAGCAAAACAACACCTTGATTCCAATCAACTGTCAATCCACAAAGATGCGTCTCTTCACATGGGCATGTTTGCACCAAGTATCATCAAGCAATGACTTGTAAATCCCTCCAATTTTATAAAAACAAAAAACATGTTTACAGCAGAAAAGAATGCTCATCTCTCCTCCCAAAGGTGCAGGTGCTCCATGCCCCACTCCTAAGCCTACAGTCTTCCTGAAGTGATCAGATGAACTGATTTGACCATGTCTTTATTCGGTTTTTTCCCCTGTAGGCCATCTGCAGAGAGTTTTTTCCTTGCCACTGCTGCCTTTGGCTTGCCTGGTTGCATTTTAGTGAGTGCATACTGTGAAACGAATTGTGACAAATATTTGTGATGCACAAAATAAATAAAATGTGGGTGTTTGACAGAATGACCGTGAAAGAATTAACTGTTGCCATCCTATGGTAAACACTAAAATGGGCAACACTGCACCTGGCCCTGATGAATGAAAATAAGCCAAAGGTTTTACATGGCTTAAATCATTCATGGTGAACTTGCAGTGAGGGCCGTGAGGAGACTATTTAAGTTGACTTATTACCTCAACGGAAACCACAGAGAACTGCAGCTATTCTTAGTCAGTTGAATGATGACCAGAGTAATGTGCTAACTGAGCTGCAAACTAGGCTAACTCCCGACTCCCCTATCCTCATGAGACGCAGAACACTAATGTGCAGTGGCAAGATGATAAACTTACCTCATCTTCAATAATAAACTACTTGGTAAATCACTTATTTAAAAACAATATGTAAAATGTAAAAACATATTTACTAAGACAGCACATATTTGAAAATGAATGTGCAAGCAATGATATCTTCTAGTAGGGGTGGGACAATACTCTCAACTCACGATACGATGTGATACACAATATTGGTTTCACAATACAATACGTCGAAAATTAAGACAATGTATAATTGAATAAGATTACTTGTTTATTCCCGAGGCAAAAAAATTACTTCATGATTGGATGATGAAGTAAACTTCCAGTGTTATTCAGTCACACTTTGTGTGAACATTGTCTCCCTAGTACATTTTTTTGCCTTTGGATTAAACAAGTAATCTCATTCAATTCTACATTGTCTTCATCTGAACTTCATTTTAAACACTTGATGTGGTACAAGCCCGCTTTCACTCACAGCTATGTCCATATTCCTTGCGTTGCCTGTAACAGCAGTGGTATGACATGGCTTTTCCAGCTTCCGTTCTTAAACAGCCGATTTCAGCTCTTCCCCTGTGTCCGCTACGATATGACAGATGAATAGTAGACGGGTCTGCAATACAATGCTTTCCATTTTCCAGTCATCATGTATGGGGTGGGCTGTGATTGTGATGTAGGTCCAGCCGTCTGTAGATAGCGAGATGTATTTGGCAGCATTCAACCTCTGAGTTACGTTCTGTATCTCTGTAAAGGGCTGGAACTATGTTACGACTGAAATGTGCACTCCAAAGTGTTAATTAGCTTCTGAAATCCTTTGTTCTCAACAACTGAAAACGGCCTTAGGTTATGAGTCATATAAACGCCTATGCATTTGCTGATTTCCTTTACATGTGAACTTGATTGGAGTAAAGGTGTTGCAAATGGTTAACAAAGTTGTTTGTCCCTTGGCTAATTTGAAAATATGTTATCCATCCATCCATTATCTTAACCCGCTTATCCTGAATAGGGTCGCAGGGGGGCTGGAGCCTATCCCAGCATAAATTGGACGAAAGGCAGGAATACACCCTGGACAGGTCACCAGTCCATCGTAGGGCACACACACCATTCACTCACACACTCATACCTATGGGCAATTTAGAATCTCCAATCAGCCTAACCTGTATGTCTTTGGACTGTGGGAGGAAACCGGAGTACCCGGAGGAAACCCACGCAGACGTGGAGAGGACATGCAAACTCCGCACAGAGAGGCCCCGGCCGACGGGGATTCAAATCCAGGACCTCCTTGCTGTGAGGCGGCAGTGCTACCCACTGCACCATCCGTGCTGCCTTGAAAATATGTGGTCATATGAATTTGTAATAGTGAATTTGTGGTCTCGCGAAACATTTTTAAGCTTTTATCGTATTGCGATATTTCGTCCCACCCCTATTTTCTAGACATCTTTTCACCGTTCATGCAGTTGTGCTTGGTAGAAGTAAATGTGGAATCTGAATCCCCTGGCTGGCCAACTGTATCATTTATACGTGTCCTGACAAAACCCAGCTCAATATTCAAAGCTGACAGCATTTATCTTCCAAACATGTACCAGCCAAAATCTTAGCAGTTCCCAGACTTTAATTCATGCAGTAAATTATTAATTTATTACACTAAATTATTTATTAACCACAGTTATATTTGGATTGTTTGGCAAAGTTATCTATGAAGGAAATTATTCATGGCTAGGTATGAGCTTTACGAAATGCCCTTTTCAATAATTTCCTAAACTGTTTGTTACCATAGCATTATACAAATACATCCCCTCATGGAACTATTTACATGTTATCAGAAGTAAGAAATTAATTCACACCAGGGCTAGCAACAGGGGTGGGTAGCCTCTGTCTTACCCAGCCAACCAGAGAATGAACATTGCAAACAGCGGAAACAAACAATAAATGAATATGCACCGATTCATAATACTGCACCGATTCTCCAAGGCCAAACACATATGGTGCAAGAATGATAATAACTCAATATGAAATGTATGAATGGCATGTGCTTTATAAATAGTGAGTTCAAAAACATAAAATACCTTATAAACACGAAAGTAGTTTACAGAAAAGAGAAAAAGAAACGGAAAGAAGCACCATCACAAAAAGTCTGAAAAGGGAACACAGTGAGTCTATATTATTGTATGACGAGTACAGTGATATCTGGTGATTACATGAGTATGATGTCAAACCATCATTAGGCTATTACCTCACTAATATGGCCCGGTTTTTGGATGTAGCAAGGGGGCTAGTGAACTACAGCCCAGTGAGTGAATCAGGACATCTCTAAATGAATAGCATAAGGCAGCCTACGCATTGTATTCAGAGCCTGCTAATTTACTCCTATTACTATTTTAGTCGTGGCCATGCTTCTTCCTGGCCTTTTGGCCTGATGTGTCGGGTGTGCCTCGGCAAGCTATCGGCCTAGCTAGTTATTTGGTTTGGCAACATCTGATTACCCTGACATACGTTCCCAATAGCCTAACTTGTACAACCCAACAGTGTCTTCAGTAAATTATGGTCCACTTCCCACTGCTCCAATCACTAATCAGCCCCCCCCCCCTTTCTCAGCTATTCTAAGGAAATAATGTGAAGACATCTTTATACCATTAAAAGCTACTGGAGACCATGGATACTTACCAACCAACCACTCCCTTCCTGTGTGCTCTCTGTACACATAGATCAACTGTCTCCCCAATACCATGGAGGCCACTTCTCCACAGAAAGGACTCATGCAAGCAGACCTAGGCCAGAAACAGATACATGAATGGGATTCCTTGTAAATCGCTTTCAATAGGTAACTGCTATAAAAGGAGTTCAACACTGTGGGTATGCTTATAGAAATTAAATAAATGCTAAGCATAGCTGTTAGTTCAAATCTAAATACTAACTAGAACATGCTCATTTAGAGAATCATTTTTGAAAGTCTACATATGAGGCCTAAATGTCCATTGGTGTTGAAAATGAACAGATACAGGAAAGACAGTCACATGTCCATCATGGCACCTCAGTCAGTCCAGCTCCAGCTCTCACAGTGGCCATCCATTACTTCCAGCAAAGGTTAAAATCACACTAAGGGGGCTAAGGATGCTGACATGTTCCTCCCCAACATGATAAAACAAATTACTACTCACTACTCATTTTAAAATGGACATTTTCACTATATTTAGATACATACATGTATATGCGTAGTGTGGTTGATTTATATTTTTCACCATGTGTAGTGAAATAGTTTCGTTGTAAATATTGCATGGATGCTGCCCAAGCCACTTCCATTTTATTAAAGTTGTTTTCCCCAGACAAAAACAAAATGTAATTCATGTATAACAATGGCCTTCTCTGACAATAGACCTGATGGTTTAATTCATTGAAGAAAGCAAAGTTCACTCCTAAGGGCTGTATTTTGCATTAGAACACACTGGCAGTAATTATTTCACTTATCATTTAATGACAGCTCTAGGCTCCTCAGCTATTTACACAATCAAGACAAGCAATGCATATTAAAATGTTATTCAACTGCAAATTCATTAAAACATCATTACTGTCTTGAAGGAAAGGACAAAAAGAGGCTCACTGCCCCCCCTCCCCCTCCCCCCTTCATTTTCTGTCACACACAACTGCTAGCACTTATAGAATTGTTCCCAGTGAGTTTGACTAAATATAGCCTAGTTTTAATCCAATAGCCTTGTGAAAGAAATCCTTTACACAAAGGTTGACATGTTTGACAAGGCTTTCCCCAGATGGAAATGCCAACACATAGCATTTATGCATTTTAATTGTTAGTTTGAATGCTAACAAAACATGGCCTTTGCTGTCTATAACCAACATATTCCATGAATGCACATACTTCAATAGACATTTGAATTGGCATTATCTGTTAATTGAAAGTGACATCCTGCTTGGAAACACTGGAAGTCAAAACCGCTAGACACAAAGGTGCTGGTCACCAGATGTCACCTGTATGCACCAAACAAATTGTGAATAAGATGAAAACATAGTCTTTGAGTTGGTGTAACGTCATTAATGTTTCATCATTCCTCTCATAAACACAGTGACTAAGGTGTCACCAGAGGAAGTGTTTGGAACCTGCTCCCATAAGCTGCCACTGCTGTACTAGTGAGAACACCATACACAGGACGACAAAGAAAACAAGATGAAACAGGAATTATATGAGTTCACACTCAGGGAGATGGAGGATGAATGGGTGTTCTGCATGCATGAGGAATCATTTCAAGTGATACATTTGATTACAAGACTCGTTCAATGTCAATAATATAGCTCCCGGGCACCACCACTAGAAGAGACCTCAGAGGTCTACAGTGGGAAGCAAGTGGAAGACCAATGGCCACTTATGCACTTTATTTGCACATACTGTAGATTTGTTTTAAACAACAGGCAAATTGCAGTGCTTGACACAATCTTACCCCATTATAGCTTATACCTATACCATTAGAAAAGCATATAATGAAGCAGCTGCAAACCAGACCCTGAATATTTGGTCGGAATTGCCTCTTAACTCTTTGACCTGGATTCAATCAGCATCTGTCCCTTTGGCGGTGCAATGTAACAGTTGCTTTTCTCTTTTTTTAAAAACTATTTTTAAACAGTATTTGCATTGAATGCATACAATTGTTGACTGAATGAAGTCCATTATTCGAGTTACATTAAACGTGTATCCACGACTTTGGTAAAATAATTAGTCATTACCAGTTTGCCAGCTGGCTTCAGCCAAGGAGTAGGCCTAGATAATATTGCAGGACATAAGGCAAATATAATAAAAAAAGAAATGGCAATAAATATACCACAATGTCAAAACATTTCAAATAGCTGACTTGAGCAAAATTATCTGCAACGCGAAATTAAACCGTTCTGCAATTCCCCAACGGCAGATATTGTAGCATTTATGGACTCGTTATCGTCCCAGGTAGCAACCTTGCACAGTGCAAGCATATATTACCAAGTTAGACAACCAGTAGCCTACATAGCGTTACTTCAACAGTACTCATGCTCAATCGTAATGTAACCTTACCTTCCGTTGCATTCTTCTATCACAATACAGCACTTTGAAGTCAATAAACAACAAGCCGCGTGCACACGTTTTTGTTTACCCTCACTCAATTAATTCGCTGTCTATGCGAACGCCGAGTCGCCCGACACGTTCACTGGACCACAAGTTTCAGATTTTGTAGTGGGAGGCACAAACAGTCTATCAGATCTAATGAAGAAATGTACCCATTTTAGTTTACGCACGCCAGGGTCAGATATGGCAATGGCAATTGTATTTTGCGTCAGACATGACCCGAATGCAATCAACCACATTTGGATTGCGTCCCACACCTGGGACCAAATATATTACTAATTGTATTATTTTGAATAAATGTTTCATTATTATTTGTAAATTAGTATATCTACACATTTTATACATTTGTACATTTGTCTAATGTATGTCTACTCTGTACTATCACTATTTGTAGCTTATTAAATCACTAATTTGTTGTCATTACTGTAGTAGGCAACTGTTTGCAGTTGGCACTCGATTTGAACATACAGTACTTATTTCTCCTAAGTACCCAATGTCACTGAATTTGATTTGTGCAACATGTTAGAAGTGTTCCTGCTTGATAAAATACTATTTGAGAAAATACTAGCCCAATCTGTGTACATTATAGCTAGGTCTAAAATATAGGACAAATAATGAAATAATTAATGAATTTCATTGACCCTGAAGTTTGCAAGTCAGATGACTTAACACCACCAGGTCTAATCCACCAATCCTTTCAGGAGGTTTTATTCAACTGCAGCCCTTCTTCCCATTATTTTTTCTGTTAGAATAACAATTTTGCAAGTGACATGGTCAGTTGTGATTTGTGCTATCCTGTCTCAATTTGAATCTTACTCCATCCACCAGGGAACTTCAATGAGTCTAACACTAAATCTGTTTAATGACTATGCTGGCCTGAGAAATGGACACCTGCCCAATACATTTTTGCACAATGAAAAAAGCAGCCAAATTGAATGTATAAGAGCCCAAGTTGGCAACACTGCATCGGTTTGGTGAACAGACTTGTCCTTGTCTTCTCAGTGAAAAATAAAACAAAAATGTGCAAGCAAGGTGTTTGTTCAAGAACAATTAATGCTGTTTTCACACTGTACAGAGTTGCCTCATCCGATTGTGTAATCACTCTTTGCTTGTTCAGATGAGACACCTTGCTAATCATTGTGTCAGTGTAATGAATCATCTGGCAAATATGCATGCCTCATGAAAGGTCCGTGGTTTTGGATAATTAAAATAAGTGGGGCAGGACTGTTGAGAGGGCTTTGTGAAGATCCAATGCTGATCTTCTCAACAGTGGGAAGCACAGCCTTGGATCAAGCCTGATGTTGATAACCTTAGTTAATGTACCACTCTGTTAAGGGTCCAAGTACGATGCTGTAACATTGGATGTTCTATACAGAATGTAGCACTCTTACTAACTGGAAACTCCTGTAGTTAAGAAGAGAGTATATATAAGTAATGTTGTAGCTGACTATCTGCTGAGTCTAATGTGTTGCCCTGTGCAAGAACAGCACCATTGAGTGTAGCCAGTCTCAGAAAAAGGTACACATCCACCCCAGGAAACCTGATGCTGTGTCAGTAAGAAAAACCAACAAGGACCTGGGGAGGTGGTTCATCCGGAATGAAACTGAAATATGCTTGAAAGTCATTAGCATGGCTTCAGTTGTCTCTATAATTCCAGCCACAGAACAGCCCGGGTGCTGAAAGGATAATTACCCATAATTAGTGCTCTCATGCCTTATTTATTAAGTAGCTAATTCTGGTTTACAATCTTTGACACGTGTTTTCTTGAAGACTATTTTCACATCTGATGCTCTTGAGACTCCTGGACTTGCATGTTCTTGTTCTACAGACATCATTCTGAGACATTGCTATAATAATGCCCTGTAGTATGCCAGGTAACTTCATTAATTTTCAGAACATGAATCAAACCGCAATATTTTGGCTTCACCATTAAGGAAGCAGAACTTTCAGTGTTCACAATTAGAGTTGAGTATCTGGTGGCTGTATATTATCTGTGACAGCCATCACTCATACAAGTATGAATAATGTCTGCATACCCAGGCATTCCTCTTATTTCTCATCCTTGGGGATGATCCCTAAGGTGACATTTTCTAAGCTATCCTGTTTTTTTAACTAAATAAACAGGTTTAGACCTGGATATGATATTGATTTGTTGAAAGCCTATTATTTGACAGAGAAAACATTCCAAAATGTGTTCATTTGCATATATCTCCAAACCCATACATGTTCAGGTATATCATCTTACATTACAAGAATAGCATGTAATATCATAGCACCATGTCAATAGGACATACCATGGCTGTATAATGTATAAAGATATCAGTACCTGGCAGAGACCTGAAATGGTAAAATAAAACTTGTATTTTGATGACACTGCAACCAATGCAAACAATAACTATGTTTAACAATTAGAAATACAAATAAATTAACATAATATGTATAGCCATATTATGATAAAAACAAAAACAACTCAATAAATACTATTCATAAAACTACTAATTATACTTTTTTTCTATAAACTGAATGATCAGACTATTAAGCTATTGAACCAAGTGACAAACAGCCTACAAAAGTGATACAGATATCAATGTATAGTAACAGTCTGAGTTTGAGAAGAACTGTAGGATTTGTATTGCCCATAGAACAATGGTTGTATTCCAATAGTTATAGAATATAGAATACATAAATAACATGCAACAACAACATTTAACTCATTCAAATAATATTCCAGATTCGCATCATCCTGCACTTGAGTCCATTAAATGGTAATAAAATCTTCATCCCCAGAAATGTTCACTTTCACCCCCTGGACCATCATCTTTGTCAATCCAATGTAGTATGGCTTGAAGTGCCTCTCCTAGTGATAATGTTTTTGTGAGACCTGTCTCCATTGCAGCATTTTCTCAGTGCAAAATCTTTGCAACATTACGCAGTTTTCAAATGCAACTCTTTCACTTTCAGTCAATTCCACATATTTGAGAGTCTTGGTCGCATAACAACAACAACAAAAAAAAAGATTTAATTATTTTATTTTTTTTGTCAAATGATCATTGTGTGTATCCATCTACCCATATGCTGAACACCATTTGTATTACCTGGCTTCCAGGGCCATCCAAGAAAGCACTAAATCATTATTGCAAATTTCCAGTTTCCAGTGGAAGCTGCCATTACCTCAAGACAATGAGTGAATGAGTTAAAAACAACCCCAAAACCAAGACCTGTGGTGAAACCTGAGGACTATTACAACATCATTTTAACAACTGTACACAAGGTGCTGATATTCATTTTCTGCCCCATTAGCTATCCCAGTGTGAATGTCCACTGTGTAAGCAATGATGAAAAAGTACTGACACAATACTGTAAAATAGCACTGACACACCTGGGATTCTTTGTTTTGAAACAAACTTACATTGACAGTGAGGTTCTTTCATCAGGCACACAAGTATTCACTCTTATGTCTGCTGGTAGACACACAGACTCTGTTGACTGCTTTTCAATATGAAATGGGTCTTAGAAGGGAGATTGATGATTGTATGTTGGTGCACAAACACCAACAGTTTTAGGCCAAGCTGTGAGGTGTTTTAAATCCTCACATCATTATAAATGTTATCACCATATAACAGCACATTTTACTGTGACCATTGCAGAATATCTCCTGAAGAAAACCAAATCTGTATTCACGAGGCAGTTGCTGTAGCAAAGAAAAAATGAATCAATATTTGTGTTTAAGACTTTTAGTTTGCATGCTTTTATCTCACCTGAAAATAAGTAAACTGATTTACTGGAATGATTGAAAAATATGACAAAATGTAATGAACACTGCCACTGCCAGCTGCTTTCAAAGTATATTCGCCAAACCTCATCATTTCATTGCAAAGCCGTTTTATTCAAGAACAGTTTGGTTTCACTTTCTTTTGAACCCACACATAATAAATACACCTGATAACATCTGCTGTTTTATATGACTTCTTAGGAAAAGGAATCCGAGGAATAGAGCCTAGAGGGGGGGGATAGTGCTTATAAAAATATTTCCCTGTCCATAGCCAGTATTCATACCACTTCAATCTGTGAGCATTCCAGCTTTTACTCTGGCTAAAGCTCATCAGAATCCACGCACTGGTGCGGCGCAGGACTCACACAGCTGTGTCCCGCATGCACACAGTCAGGCTGGCACAGACAGGCTCAGGGGGTACAGAGTGAGAAATACTCCAGCACTGGAGATACAGAGCACCCCCTCTTCAGGAGCACAGTGCTCTCTTACCATCAGAACCGCACCCTTCCTCAGGAAACACACAGAGGGTGGTTCCGAAATTGAAGGCTTTGGTTTATTGCAACTAGGACATAGTTAGTAAATATTTTTAAAAGCACATTGGTTAGAGATTTTTAGATATTTTTATCGTTTAGATTTTTTAATACTTGTATTGAACGTGAACAGAAAGCTATCAAGTATACCTCGCTACTTTGCTACATAAGAATCTGCAGTTTGCCACACGTGGTTAAAATGAACCAATGCTTGTCAAAGGGAATATTGAGTCCCTGCTGTATGACTGGGTTGGGTGTAAGTTTGGTTGGCCCTGGTCTGAGGTTGAACCATGAAGGAAAACTGTATCGCAGGTCCACCTGGACAAGCTGTGTTGGCATATAGCTGATACAATGTTATTAAATGAATGTTATGATACGTGCAAGTTCTGAGTGAGCTAATCAGTTTACTCTAAAATACGGAACCAAAATACGTTTAGTGCACTCAAAATGCAATTTAATAATGAGATGGCATGGTTCAGAGCTAACTAAATCTGTCATTTGAATCAATTAGTTGCAATGAATTAATTTTAAATAACCACAGGGAGCCAGCACTTATGCATACAATTTAATTGAGAGATATGCTTTTCCACAACACAATGTGCTCATCACCAGAGTGAGGCATTGGTTTAAATTGGTCAGTAGGGAAGCATACCACTCACTGGCCTATCATTATCTTCTCCAGCATCAATTATAGATTTCATTGGAAGAGTTTCCACTTCAAGCACTTATAACTACTAGCTATGCCTTGTTTACTGAGGTAGGTCAAAAGGTTATGGTGTTGCAGCCTAAATGAAAATCAAAAACACAAAGGCAACCAATGTAAAGAAAATTAGTTTTAAAATTCTGCTTATGCATTCAAAGTTAATAAGATATGCACACATGATTTTTTCTTTGTTTCATTGCTTCTGCCTTCTATGCCATTTAAAAAAATATGCATATATTTATTTTTACAACAAAATCAATGATTTAATACAATAAGATCTGTGTGAGTACAAGTACTTACTGTTTTTCCACTCTGCTAGTATATGGCAGGTTTATGTACCCATATCTGGAAGAGGACTGCCCTCTAGTGGTTAATCTGCATAGCACATGGCCTTTTGCGGTTGGAAAAGGGTTTTTGTAAAGTGAAATTTTCTCAGCAGCCCTCCTGAGAAGCATTTATTTAAACTGACAGCCATTTGTCTCTTTTGGGTGCCCAGTCACTCCTGAAAGACTTCTCTCAGTTTGCACTAAAATAACAACACTGACAGTAGTGTAGTGCTTGGACCAGTTTAATGGTAAAATTCACAAGTAGCCTTTACAAATGCATGGGGCATGCTTTTCCTCTTGAAGAACTTCCATTGAACTTTGATGCTTAACATCCAGTCATTGACAAAGAGTGTGTTACAAGCACATGTGTGGGCATGTCCGGTGGGGTGGTGGTGTGGGCGCTGGCCATGGGGTTGGAGAGTCTGGGTCGAGCTGCTCCTGTTGGGTCTCTGCGTGATTCATTTGCCAGATTTCTGGGCCTTCTGGGCCGACTTGGTGATCTTGCCAGCACCGCTGGTCTTCTTCTCAACATTCTTAATGACTCCAACAGCCACTGTCTGCCGCATGTCTCTCACAGCGAATCGACCTGTCACAAACACACGCATACAAACAGAAGCAAGCACACACACAAAGAGATTTGAGGAAGTAGTCACCAACTAATTCACAAACTGTCATTCTGTCTCACTAGCAAAAGTGTTGGAGATCAAATCCTGAGAATCACCATGGTGATTTCTTCTATGACTACACTCAGTGAGCACTTTATTCGCTATTTATTGGACTTATTGGGCTTCTGCTGCTGTAGCCTATCCACTTAAGAGGTTTGATGTGTTGTGTGTTCAGAGATGCTCTTCTGCATGCCACACTTGTAATGTGTGGTTCCCAGGCTTAGCAGAAATAATGACGGTATTGTTGCATGTGCACATATACACAAAGAATGCACAATTATTATTAAGTGTGAACTCACTGAAAAGAAGAAAGGAAGTACAGAGACTGAGAGAACATCAGTGTAAATCAAAGTAACCTGATACAGTGTTTTAAATGAACCTGGCTGGCAGCGCCCCTCGCCCGCGGTTCTCCACGGACTTCAGCGTGGAGAATAAGAACAAGATGTGCCTGCTCGCATGGTCTGAGGCATTAACTTTAATTCTGAAAAGTGCTCCAGTCGTTTAAACCGGGTAATGACACGTGAATAGCAGGGGAGCAGTTAGAGCGTTCCAGAGTGAGGCCGCGGGGTCAGGGGTCAGACTCACCCAGGGGAGGGTACTTGGAGAAGCTCTCCACGCACATGGGTTTCCCAGGCACCATGTCCACGATGGCGGCGTCGCCGGACTTGAGGGTCTTGGGGTCGTCCTCCAGCTTCTTCCCGGAGCGGCGGTCGATCTTCTCCTTCAGCTCGGCGAAGCGGCAGGCGATGTGGGCCGTGTGACAGTCGATGACGGGCGAGTAGCCGGCGCTGATCTGACCCGGGTGGTTCAGGATGATCACCTGGAACACGAAGACAGCTCGTCAAATGGAGCGAGACGGACATAAGAAAAGACAGAGCAAGAGAGTGAGTCAGAAAGAAAGATGAAGAGTGAGGTGGGAACAGTTAAGAGACATTAAGTATCCATATACAACATAAAGCACTGAACAGACGGAAAATAAGCAGGAGATATTGATGGACTTCAAGGTGTAAAAGCAATAATTAGAAATACTAGAAATCTTTAACCTGTTAAAAATGTACTTGCATTGTTTGACCAGTTTCACATCAGTAGAACTGATCCTTAAACCATTAAGAAGCTACAAATTGGGGAATGCGTATTGAATGAGTACAGTAATAAAACTGAAAACTCCTATATTCATATACACTCAGTGAGCACTTTATTAGGTAGACCGGTACAACCAGCTTGTTAATGCAAATATCTAATCAGCCAATCATGTGGCAGCAACTAAATGCATGAAAGCATGCAGATTTGGTTTTTCAGACCAAATGTCAGAATGGGGAAGAAATGTGATCTACGTGACTTTGACTGTGGAGTGATTATTAGACAGGGTGGTTTGAATATCTCAGAAACTGTTGATCTCCTGGGATTTCCACGCAGAGTCCCGAGAGTTTGCACCAAAGAAAACCATTAAGTCTGAAAAAGAGTCTAATAAATACCTAATAAAGTGCTCATTGGGTGTATATTATAAAGGCTTTGTAAACTTTAACAAGAAACAACTCCCAAAGCCCAGAGTGGGGAAAATTTGTTATTTATTCACTCAGCTATCCAGAACCTACCACGCCATAATTAGCAGCCTATTTGAAAGCTATCCGATTAAAAAGATGACTGATTTTGCTGATACTTCGCTGGAAACTGCTGAAAATTTGCTGCACACAACTTTTTTGTATTGCTGACAGTATTTCTTTGTAAATGTTGCTGACAGTATTTCTCTGCGAATGTACTTAACATTCATTTGAATATACACATGGACCGTGCCCAGAGACTGTGGCTCTCCAGGGATTGGATTCTTGTTGTGTCAATCAGTAGAATGAGGAAGTAAGGAGGGGTGAGGGGATCACGGGAGGGCTGATGAAGCTGACCTGGGCTGTGAAGCCCGAGGCCTCCTGGGGAGGGTCGGACTTGCTGTCCCCGCACACGTTCCCCCGCCGGATATCCTTCACAGAGACGTTCTTCACGTTGAAGCCCACATTGTCCCCGGGCAGGGCCTCGTTCAGAGCCTCGTGGTGCATCTCCACTGATTTCACCTCTGTGGTTATGTTCACGGGGGCGAAGGTCACCACCATGCTGGGCCGCAGGATCCCCGTCTCCACCCGCCCAACTGGTACCGTCCCAATACCTGTTACAGGGAAAACAGTCTTAACCAGAATAACCAGGAAGCTGAATCAACTTAATACCTAATCCTTGGTTCTCATTCCGTGCGCGTGTGCGTGGAAGATCTATAGGTTCTTATCCTCTTTGTGTGTGTGTGTGTGTGTGTGTGTGTGTGCATGTCTGCATTGGATCTGATTCAAAATATGTCTGAGGTTGCCGTTTAAAAAAAAAAAAATTTTTTTGGCCTTTTTCAGCTTTATTGGACAGTATATAGTATAGAGAGACAGAAAGAATGGGAGGGAGAGAGAGGGGAAGACATGCAACAAATGTCAGACGGTCAGATTCGAACCGCTGACATCGCGGCTCGCAATGAGCATGCGGTCAGTGCTCCACAGGCTGCGCCACCGAGACACCCTTTAATTCTTTTTTAATGTGCACTTGAGGGTATTGGTTCACAACATGGTCATACAGTTGACAGTTTGCTGATGTAAATGGTAAATGGTTGGCATTTATATAGTGGCTTTATCCAAAGCGCTGTACAATCGATGCTTCTCATTCACCCATTCATACACACCGACGGCGATTGGCTGCCATGCAAGGCACCGACAAGCTCGTCAGGAGCATTGGGGGTTAGGTGTCTTGCTCAGGGACACTTCGACACAGCCCGGGCAGGGGATCGAACCGGCAACCCTCCGACTGCCAGACAACTGCTCTTCCTGCCTGAGCCATGTCGCCCCCATGAATATGGCCATATGAATCACTGGATGTTTGGCAGATGCGTTTCCTGGTATAGAAACCCGTGTTTTGACATATGCCTCTACCATGGACATGTAATTGACCGTACTGTACATATGGGATCCCCACTAGATCTTTTTTGTGTGTGTAGAGATGCCTGCATTGCCTCTCTGCGGGAGTGGAGTGAGCGTGTGAGCTGCAGAGCCCGCTCTACCTCCGATCTTGTACACGTCCTGCAGAGGCAGGCGGAGGGGCTTGTCCGTGGGCCTGGTCGGGGGCATGATGGTGTCCAGGGCCTCCAGCAGGCTGACCCCGTTCGCATGGTGCTCTTTCCTGTCCAGCTTCCAGCCTTTGAACCAGGGCATCTGCAGAGAGCGCATGTCCGACACACACCGATCAGAAATGCAGCAAAAGCATTGGACATATTGTAGCAGGGTACGCTTGTTTTCATTTACCATCAAGAGCTGTTCAAAAACTGTTTAAGGAGTGATGTGGAAGTTCATAAGGCTGATACAGTGTTGCTACTCCCTTTTAATCAAATTGTGGCTGTAAATGAAAAATATTAATCTATATAATATATATTATATATATTAATATATATAATGTGTATATAACAACCCTGTTTTCAAAAGGTTTAAATGCTTATGCTAAAATAATTTGACACCATTTATTCTCATTTACACCTGAATTTTGTAGAACACTTGAAAACATCCTACCTACTCTCCAAAAAGTGAGTCTTTTTTAATTGCCATTGAGAACAGATGCTGAGCTAGTGTTAGCAAAACTATTTTTGGACAGTGCGGTGGTAGCAGTCAGCTGTTTCTCAAGTGCTTGGCTAAGTTTTAGGTTGCAACTGAAATATGTGTATAGTGTTTATAGACAAGTTTATAAAGTTTAAATCATCTTTAATAATGAAAAAACTGCTTTAAGCAGGTTTTAATATTGTGGCTGATTGGTGTATATCCTGTGACAATGTTCATTAGAAACTTTAGATTTTAAACAGTTAACAAAGCTACATAAGCACAGGAAAGCATTTTGTTTTTTATTTTATAATGTTTATAGTCAGGGCATATCACTCTCACTTTCACAACTTGTTTAAAATCAGTGAAACAGAATGTGCCACATTAACACTTTTAATTCAAATCTGTGCATTAACGTGGCATTTTTGCCAGAAAGATATTTTTGATCTTAGATACCACTGTAAGTGAAATAATTAGGATCCAAAAAAGTGCAAGGAATGTAGAAAATTGTGGTAAACTGGTGGACAGTTGCAGTAATGCAAATAGAAAATACTGTAAGGCAGTGCTACTGAACTCCTTGTCGAATTTGCTCCTACAGTGCGCTATACCACCGGATTTCCCTAATTACTTTCTCTGCTTGGTTCAGATAATAAGCTAATTATTAAAATCAGGTGGTGTAGCGCACAGTTAAAGCAAATGCCTGCAGACACTACAGCCCGCAGGACATGGAATCCTGTGGAGAGAAGCCAAATGGCTTCCATCAATACTTGGTTCATACAATAGCCTACTAACACCCTTTCTTTTATATAGTAGTTTAACCGTTTCCATTTCAAAAGAGTTGATATCATTTATAGTATGTTGAATTATTTGAAAGGCCCTGTTTTAGCCAGTGGGTTTATGAAATGCAATAATTTACCTTCTACAATAGCTGAGCAGCGACTGTAAAAAAATCAAATGAATTCACACACATGCACACGTAAGAGAGTTTGGTTTCCAGTGCTGTAAAAATAGAAGCTTATGCGCAGTAATTACTTCCTTGGGAGTTTCTGCTGACCCACATTTTTTACTTTTGTAAGATGAAAAAGAGCCTGCCCACCTGCACTCAACATTTAGTTCAACTGTGACACAGGTGCTCTGGGGTGTTTTATGGTATAAAATTGCTTCCTCATCTGTTATGGTTTCATCATTTTAACTGCATTGAATTCCCAGCACATATTTTTACATGTCAGTAATGTTCCTGTAATCCAATCCACATACACTCAGTGACCAGTTTATTAGGTGGACCTGTGCATCAGCTTGTTAATGCAAATATGTAATCATTCAATCATGTAGCAGCAACTGAATGCATAAAAGCAGGCAGAGGTTCAGCTGTTTTTCAGACCAAATGTTAGAATGGGGAAGAAATGGGATCGAAGTGACTTTGACCGTGGAATGGTGCCAGAGTATCTTAGAAACTGAGTTTGCAGAGAATGGTGCGAAAAACAAAAAATATCCATTTAGCAGCAGTTCTGCGGGCAGAAATGTGTTGTTAATGAAAGAGGTCAGAGGAGAAGGGCCAGACTGATTGAAGCTGACAGAGATGTAAATAACCACATGTTACAACAGAGGTATGCAGAAGAGCATCTCTGAACACACAACGCATCAAACCTCTTAAGTGGGTAGACTACAGCAGCAGAAGTAAAGTCTAATAAAATGCTCGATGAGTGTATATTCTACCTTTTTTCAGCAATGCAGTTTGTCACAGTTGTTCAGGCAACTGTGGAAATGCTTGAAATGCAGTGTCATGGAATCTTCCCAGTTAACTAAGACCTTGTTGGGATAAATAGACTGCACTTTGTAGCATTAATACTGCTGGCATTTCAGTGACATTTCACTGTCATACTTACTTTGAGCATCTAAATTACAAGGTATGCACTGCTCAGGTAAGTGCAAATTTGACTACATTTTGACCTTTGATATTCCCTTTATCATTGCAAGTAAGTCGCATACCACTGGAAAACACTCCTAAATAAATTGCCCCAAAAACAACCAATCTCCTTGCTTGTGTGTCACAATGAATTAGTCTCAATCTAAAATTAATGACGTTCACCGTTTGGGTAAATTAAACAACAGTGAGAAAGAAACGGTCAGTGAAGCAGGTGGGGAATGGACATTGGCAACTCACATTTGGAGACGGCTCCAGCATATTATCACCGTGCCAGCCAGAGATGGGCACGAAAGGCACAGCAGAGGGGCTGTATCCGATCTTCTTGATGTAGGCGCTGACCTCCTTCACGATTTCATCGTACCGCTTCTCGCTGTACGGTGGCTCCGTAGAGTCCATCTTGTTGACGCCGACAATGAGCTGCTTCACCCCCAGTGTGTAGGCCAGGAGGGCGTGCTCCCGCGTCTGTCCATTCTTCGATATCCCCGCCTCGAACTCTCCCACCCCAGCTGCTACAATCAGCACTGCGCAGTCTGCCTGCAAATCCCATCATTCACCACAGAATGTTGCATACCCAACTGAACACACACCTTTGAAGGACACTGACACAAGCAAAATGTTGACTCCCCCGAGGCACTCAAGAGACACTGATTATTTAACGCATTGCAGGCCTTCACAGTAAAACAGAAAATGAGAGCAATTCATAAGACAAACCATTTGTGAAGCAGAACAGAATAATAATGCATTTGAAATGTTTTAAGGAAGTTCAAGTATAGCATTTAATCCAAGTCTGCTTACTTTCAAAAACATTTTGACCTCTTGCCGATAAGCAATACATATGCATAAATATGAGCTGGTGGGATAAGTGCCAGCCATGTTTCAGGTAACAGTTTTGGAACCTAGGTGCCATTAAGAGCACCTCTAAGATCAGGCATTTGAGGGCATGTGTGTCACTGACCATGGATGTGACCAGGTGAACTGCCATTTTGTACCTGCGAGGTCCCTGTGATCATGTTCTTGATGAAGTCTCTGTGCCCAGGGGCATCAATAATGGTGATGTAGTACTTAGTGGTCTCAAACTTCCAGAGGGAGATGTCGATGGTGATTCCACGCTCCCGCTCTGCCTTCAGTTTGTCCAGCACCCAGGCGTACTTGAAGGAGCCCTTTCCCATCTGGGACACATGAGGAGTGCAGTGATTGACTAGTCTTCCCCCACCCAGCTCTGACGGAACCCAGGAGAAAACCCACACATTCAGCTGAAGGGCTCCAGCAACTTCTATCGCCTTTGATTTAAAACGTAATAATCTCAGTGTTCTCAGATCAATAGCCGCTCAATGATTTCTCATCATTTAATTTCTAGAGCTAAATATGCATTCCTGAGACATTTTTCCTACTGCAATCTTCATATAATGGTTCAATGATCAGCACCCCCATGAAGCCAGTCCTCTGAACCATCTTGAGAAATATATTGGCAGATAAAAGCAATTAAACCATAGCAAAATAATAATAAATCAATTTTAAAAAGACAAAAGTCACTGTATAGTAGAGCACATATAATTTCACTTAATAAGCACTGTAGCGCAGCCTGAGATCGTATGTATCTTGATAGAGTGAGACACTACAGTTAACAGTCCTAGACTGTGAATAAACTGTTGGGGTGTAGGATTGACTGATACAGGTCATGATATACATACATTTGACAACTCACACTTTCACATTGATCCATGCTCTTTTATCTATACATTTACAGAACAAATTATAATTGTATTATTTGGTCACTTTAATTAAAAATATCAGTAAAATATCATGCACAATTGTGATATGAAAATATCCGCTGAGGTATGGTTGCAAAGGTTGTACTATAAAGAAGACCTACCTCTGCAGCTTCCTTTTCAAACTTCTCGATGGTCCTCTTGTCGATGCCTCCACACTTGTAGATGAGGTGACCAGTAGTGGTGGACTTGCCCGAGTCCACATGGCCAATGACCACAATGTTGATGTGGATTTTCTCCTTCCCCATGCTGAGATGTGGGGAACGGGCTTCGCTTAAGAGAATCAAATCAGCACTTAAAGCAAGACAGAACAAAAGGTCAAAAGAGTTTATTAGAATGACACTATATTTCTGCAATTCTTCGGTTTGAGATAATATTACACACATTAATTCCCCTCCTACATTAATTGCAACTGATATGAAGAATGAAATTAAATATAGGCTTAAGAAACGGACATGAAGAAAATACAGAGGTCATAATGTCAGTGTAGTTATGGTCCTGGCCACCATCCTTACCATGTGTTCACATTTCAAAAGGGGCAGCATGAAATCATCTGCAAAATGTTGTGGATATACAAGTGCCAAGAGAATAACAAGCTGAATAACTTCAGAAACCAGGAGACCATGAGGCTTGACAGGTCCAAATTTTCTTGATAGGTGCTCTAAAGTACATATACAGCAAATATCAATCACATTTCTGGCCTGTAACAAAACAGAACAATAAAGTAGAGCAAAGCAGAAAGATGAACTTCAATAAGTACGAAATAATTATCTGGGGCCGCCGGGTGGCTCATCCTGTTTGGACTCTGCTCAAGTGTGTGGTTGCGCCCCCTGGCCTGGTATCAAATTCTGACAGTGCCAACTGTGGCCAGCAGGCAGACAGGACAGGACTCATAGTTGGAGTTTCATCACTCACTAGTGACATCCACTGGCCAGTTTGAGGCCTACAGTCTGCCGGAGCCAGCTGTGCAGGAAGTGCACTCCTCAGACTAGGCCAGTTTCACAGACACAGATTAAGCCTAGACCTTGACTAAATGACATTTTGAATGGAGATTCTCCATATAAAACTCAATAGTGAAGAGAAGGGTAGGCTGGTGGGACCACAGAACTGTACAGCGCTTTGGATAAAGGCGCTATATAAATGCCTGCCATTTACCATTATAGGGGGCGACATGGCTCAGGCAGTAAGAGCAGTCGTCTGGCAGTCGGAGGGTTGCCGGTTCGATCCCCCGCCTGGGCTGTGTCGAAGTGTCCCTGAGCAAGACACCTAACCCCAAAATGCTCCTGACGAGCTGGTCGGGGCCTTGCATGGCAGCCAATCGCCGTCGGTGTGTGAGTGTGTGTATGAATGGGTGAATGGAGAAGCATCAATTGTACAGCGCTTTGGATAAAGGCGCTATATAAATGCCTGCCATTTACCATTTACCATTACAAGAAAAACACGACTAATAACAATGGAACTGCTTCCTGCTGTTTTTAGGTTCAATTAAACATAGCCAGGAGCTGCCATATTTCTGATTTTTCACAGGGGACGTTTGTTTACTCACCACTTTATAAACTGATTGAAATCATCAGTTAACATTTTTTATTATGAAATGTGTAAATTTGCATCTTATTCTTTGCACTATAAGAATAAGTTTCTTCCTAACACAAGTTGCATCTTTATCTCGCACTGAAATTTTCTTCTATGCCAAATATACAGACAGCAAAATCACACACAATGACATATAAGAAGATTTTTGTGCTAATGTAATTTCACTCAGTTCAAACTGGTGAAATTCATAAGAAACCATCCATCCATTATCTGAACCCGCTTATCCTGATCAGGTCACAGGGGGGCTGGAGCCTATCCCAGCATACATTGGGCGAAAGGCAGGAATACACCCTGGACAGGTCGCCAGTCCATCGCAGGGCACATACACCATTCACTCACACACTCATGCCTACGGGCAATTTAGACTCTCCAATCGGCCTAACCTGCATGTCTTTGGACTGTGGGAGGAAACCGGAGTACCCGGAGGAAACCCACGCAGACACGGGGAGAACATGCAAACTCCGCACAGAGAGGCCCCGGCCGACGGGGATTCGAAACCCAGGACCTCCTTGCTGTGAGGCGGCAGTGCTACCCACTGCACCATCCGTGCCGCCACTCATAAGAAACCATGAAAGAGAAATCAGCAATGCTACCTCTCGACATTCCTGAACTATTTACACATTGACTTCAGAAAGTATTTAGACCCCTTCACTTTTTTATTTTATTTATTTATTGATTTATTTTTAATTGATTTAATTGATAAAAATGCAGTTTTTGGCCATCAATTTACACTCAATAATGACAGAGTGAAAACATGTTTTTAGAAATTATTTGGAAATATTCAAAATCCAAAATTGAACTCACTAATTTACATAAGTGTTCAGACCCATTGCTGGTGCATCCAGTTTGCTTTAACTATGCTTGAGATATGTCTAGAACTTAACTGGAGTCCACCTGTGGCAAATTGAGGTGTGTATATAAGGTCCCACAATTCTCACTGGATGTCAGGACAAAAACCAACCCATGAATTCCAAGGAACTCTCTGTTGACCATTGCGGTGAGGCATAGATCAGGGCAAGGTATTAAACCATTTCTAAAGCTTTGAGTGCTCCCAGAAGCACAGTGGCTTCAATAATTGCGAAATTAAATAATTCCGGCAAAACTGAGTAACTGGGCAAGAAGGTCAGGGAGGTCACCAAGGACCCAACAGTTCTATGGAAGTCCTCTGGCAAGATGGGAGAACCTGCTGGAAGGATGACCATCTCAGCAAAACAAGAGAACCTGCACCAGAGTGCAGATGACCTTATACTGGGCCTTATACAATAATCAGAAGCATACTGCCAAGAAAATGTGACTTTGGGACAAGTCTCTGACTGTCGTTGAGTGACTCAGCTAAAGTCCAGACTTTAACCCCATATAGAAAATCTGTGGAGAGACCGGAAGATGGCAATACAATCTGATGGAGCTTGAGAGGATCTGCTAGGAAGAATGGGATAAACTGCCCAAATCCAAGAGAGAAAAGCTTGTAGACTTACCCAAAAAGACTCAAAGCTTTAATTGCTGCCAAAGGGGCATCTACAAAGTACGGAATTCAGGGTCTAAATATACTCAGTGAGTACTTCATTAGCTGCTGTAACCTATCCACTTTGACGCATTGTGTGTTCAGAGATGCTCTTCTGCTTACCACTAGTGTGACGTGTGGTTATTTGGCCCTTCTCCTCTGACCTCTCTAACAAGCTGGTGTACAGGTCTACCTAATAAAGTGATCACTGAGTGTATAAAGGGGTCTGAGTATAAATTCAGATTTCAGTTTAGATTTCTTTTTTATTTGGTAAAATTTCTTCTTCATTTACTTTGTCATTATGGGTTATTGAGTATAGATTGATGGGCATTTTATCCATTTAAAATGAAATCTACAAGTGTGCAAATAGTAAAGGGGTCTGAATACTTTCTGAAGCCACTGTAAACTTAAAATACTGCTCTTGTTGGGCAGAATCTATATCATAATAGATATAACTCATTATTCTGAAATGTATTATAGAATACGTATATGACATATACATTGCATATTATTTGTGTCTGCACAATGGCAGAAACTAAATGAATAGACTGTGCTGGATGTTCATGGGCTGACCAATTATTATATTTCACCAATTATGAAATATGTAAAATAAAAGTGTCAGAGATTATTCTGAATGTTCCTGTACTGGGTTTCATTTTGTGAAAACATTTAATTTCAAGGTCATTTATAGATGAGCATCCATTCCAAAATAATGTCAGCTAGGTATAGATAATAAGATAAACCAAGGAATGTTAATGTCATTTCTCCCATCCTTTGCAGGGTATTATCTTTTGGTTTTAAAAAAGATTCTGAACAGAAGTATGGTTATTTGTATATGATCTGCAGACTATATTTACACTATCTAAATCCATTCATAAATTTCACAAAGTGAAATAAGAACAAGTAATTTACTGTTTTAAATATAACAGCTTTATGAAAGTCAAATCAAAAACAGTCATTTAGAATGATAATTAAAACCATGATTCGTTTCATAAACCTGGCACAATTCCCCACAAATGTATTCTATGAATTGATACATTGCTTATTGACCATTTCAAATGGCCTAGTAAAATTAAATGCCATCATCACTTCCAGCAACAGAATACTGTAACGATATCAATCTTTCATATGCACAACCAAAATCACTCTCGTGGGTAAGTATATTGACACAGTTTGCTCAGTAAAACATTACTTACAGCAGACATAAAAGCTTATGTTTTAGTTGTATGTGCTTCAGCAGACAGGAGCCTGCCGTGCAAGATGCATGTCGTGTAAGGAATGTAAATAGATCAATCATGTTTACTATAGACGAGAGCCAGAAAGTTTCAGCAGCCACTGACAGCAAATTCTCTCAGCAAACCACTAAAGCATTACACAGGTTAGATATATCCCATTTCAAATTAACAACCATTTTGTGTTTATGTTGTCTTCAATGTTTAAATCTTTAAATTTTTCACAACCCAGGAGGCAGTTAGCTATTGCTGGATCACCTGCCTTCAAAATAACATCCACAGGTAAAAGAAAACCTGACAAAAGACCTGCACTGCAACACTGCCATTTGGTTAAAACAATCTGTCACAATATGGCACCCCTCGACCTCCTCCCACCCCAAAGCTAAAGGCAGATGCCCCTTACCTGTGGCTGCGACCTCAGACAGCACCAGCTATACACTGTGGCCCAGGCTGTTTTATGTTCCTTGGAGGGGATGGAAGTATTGGCTGTGTCTGCGCAATGCGGGCACCCCCTGCAATACAGCAATGCGGTAGCAGGGATGGAACAGCAAAGACTGCAGTGAGGAAACTGCAGCAGCACTGAGAAGATTAGACAGGCAGAGAGAGGGAAGGAAAGGGAATACAACAGAGATTGCTAAAAATCCAGTGATTCAGCAAAGAAATTCACAATCCTATGACTTGGCTCTGTACATAAAACAATAAAACAAATTAAATGAAGACATGAATCACATGAAGGTATCCTATGAACATCCCTTTGAATTCTGATAGCACACACAGTTGAAACTGACAGGCACTGAAGGAATACAAAAACAGTTCCCCACACTACACAGAGGGCAGGGAAATGTTGTTTATCCTTTTGTTAAAGCACTATGACACTTTGTTCATGTGATGGTTTATACATGGTCAGTGTATGACCATTTTCATTTTATGACATTTAGTGCTGTGGAGGAATTATACACATATTTAGATACCTTTAAGGTATTCTGAAGGTTGTCAATAATTATCATTTACAATGTCATTCTGGCAGAATACATGGAATAAAAAAGATCTAGTGGGGATCCCATATGTACAATACGGTCAATTACATGTCCATGGTAGAGGCATATGTCAAAACACGGGTTTCTATACCAGAAAACACATCTGCCAAACATCCACTGATTCATATGGCCATATTCATGGGGGCGACATGGCTCAGGCAGGAAGAGCAGTCGTCTGGCAGTCGGAGGGTTGCCGGTTCGATCCCCTGCCCGGGCTGTGTCAAACTGTCCCCGAGCAAGACACCTAACCCCCAAATGCTCCTGACGAGCTGGTCGGCGCCTTGCATGGCAGCCAATCGCTGTTGGTGTGTGAATGGGTGAATGAGAAGTGTCAATTGTACAGCGCTTTGGATAAAGGCGCTATATAAATGCCAACCATTTACCATTTAATGTGCGGATACGTTTGGTCAACTGGCCATGGAGAGCATCAAATGTTATTTATAATTATTAATCTCTGCAATCATAATTATAGCTAGTACATAATTACACAATAACGCCCCGCATTATGTCTCTTGTCTCTAACATGGCAGCGGTACCGAACAGTTATTTAACCAATTATGGTACTGTATCATAAAACTTAAACAACTTCAAATTGGATCTTCACACTATTGATGATTACATGTTATCAGTGTGGAGCAAGAGGTAGGCTAGACAATGCGTGGGTTGGGTCCACACTTCCACTATATTCTTGCATTATATATGTCTGAGTTGACGGAAGGAGGTGTCTATCCCTGCTGGAAAAAAAACTGCTCAAGCTACACCAGGGATATGAATTACCTCGTCTAATAATGGCTCATAAATTAGCTACCATCTTGGAATAGTTCCTTCCTTGACCTCCGTCACTTTGGTTTTGTGTTATGTACCTATAGGCCAAATATGACTTTTTTATCCGAAGATATTATTTTCTGCTGTTTTATGGCTGTTGAATATTTCAGATATTCTATATATTTTGGTATATTAATTCCAACAGACCATTGTGTGCACGTACCTTTTTGGTGTGGAGGCGCTGTTTCACAGTTTCGGTCCATCTTGGAGTCGGCGCTCGGCAGTCGAGGACAGAGAAATGGGAGAAGCAGAAGCTGTTCAAACAGACGAAAAACAGGCTGATTCGGGTATAAGTCCTGTTGAAGAGTCGGTCATATGGAGTCAAGAGGTGGAGGTGTGCCTTTTCCATGCTATGTTGGGTCACAAACCCGTTGGTAAGATTCTTAAACCTGTAAATCTTGATAGTAAACTAGTCCACAACGTTTCGTTACGAGGCCTAAAAAACCCCGGGCTTTCCGTAGACAATTGAACCGCGGTAAATGCGCAGGACAGTGTCAACAAATCGGTTGTGTTTTGCTGGCCTAAGCGACACATTTGGCTCATACCTAGCTGGCTAGCTAACGTACACCGTTTTGTCGAGATTAACTCTGAACACACGAAGTAGATCTTGAAGCGAATATAGCTCCTCAACACGTACACTCTCTCTATAACCAATCTGAACACTTACCAACTAACATAAGTGAACTGATGTTATATTTGTTAAGTAACAGATAGATGGCAGACATTAATTGTGTTACTGGAAATTGTAACGTCAATGCAACCGTAGACTACCTAGCCAGTTAGCTAATCTAGGCTAATCTTAATGTAACAATAATACATCGTCCCGGACTAGTTGGCTGGTTAGCAAGCTAACATAACTAGCTAGCTAAGTTTCATCGTCTCAGGTATAACGGTCTAGTCTATCCACTCATTTTGCTGATTATAACATTAACATCAATAACGAATTGGAACGAAAAGTAATGTTACCGATCATAATGTGCTGGTATTAAAACGATCGACAGTAATTGTCTTAATCGCTAATACAGCTAACCTTAGCAGTTGTCCCGCAAGATAATGACAATAATAAATGATAAAGTACAGCCCCGCATTTTTCCAGACTCGTTTTATTTTGTTAATTGGTTGTCGTGTTTGCGGTTCGTGTTCATGCAGTGCATTTTAGACGCATGCATGGTTTCACTGCTATTAGCTAATGTTAGCTGTAGCTAACTACTGTATATTGGCCTACACTTGGTAACATTTGTAGTAACGTTAGCTGGAGCTAGCTAGCTAGCTAGTATGTTGACGTAGAGAACATTTAGCTGGACCCTAAATTACACAGCGAGCTGGATATTCGGGTAAACCCTAGCTCGCTGGCGCATTTAGCTACCGTGTTACCGTGTTAGCTACTTGTCTAACCTTAATTGTTCATTTTTTCTTAGGAGTAAATCGTCATTTTCACATGATTTGCATTCGTGATAAATTCAGCCAGAATATTGGGAGACAAGTGTCGTCAAAAGTCATATGGGACCACCTTGGAACAATGTATGATATGCAAGCTCTGGTAAGTTACACAAACCGTCATACAGAATTTTTTTTGCTATGAAGACAAGAATTTTAATATCTTTCTATTATTATGCTATGTTTTATGTGTTGCAGCACGAATCAGAAATCTTGCCCTTTCCCAACTCTGAGAAGAGTTTTGTTCTGCCAGATGAAATTATACAAGATGTGAAGGAAGGTAATGGCCAGTACAGTATTTTTAAAAATGTCGATAAACATGAAGTTACACAGAAAAAACGTTAAAATTCTGTTTGATATTGCAGGAGTTCTCCCCTCCTTGTTCATTTACAGTCTGTTCATTGCATTAGACTTAAAATAGTTTTTCCACTTTGACAGGTAAGCAGGGGGCAGAAGAGGAGGTGAAAGAAGAAATTAAAGAAGAGAGAGACCCGCCTGCAACACATGAAGAAGGTTCTCGTCTCACATATTTATTCTATATTTCTATACATTTTCTTCCTTTCTTTTTTTGAAGTGAGTTTATTGGCTGCGCCAATGCAGCACTTTGGCACCATCTTCTGGCACAAACCAGTCTCCCTTACTCTGGTCATTTATGTCTCATTTTTAAGGTCTGGGTCCCAGTTTGGCTGGCCAGGATATTGAGAGGTATGGACAGAAGAACACTTTCACTCTGTTCCAAAACTCCAACATGACCTCAGTACAGACCAGCTCATGACCAAAGGCCCTTTTAAGTGACAACAAAGTGCACAAGACAATGTGCGTTTTTTTCCTTAGTAAACAAGATTTTCATTACCGCGGAGGTATATAAGAAGCATGGCATGTGGAATCTTCAATATATTCAGGGGATTCAATCAACTGCACTTAGACTGTTAAGGACATATGCAATTAAATGAAACACTCTGGATTAATCTAGTGTTGTGTCTCAATAAAGACTTGCACAGGGACACATTTCAGTACGGCGACTGGAAGAGGTTTGTACCAATTAAAATTTGTTTTCATGAAGCGATTGACACCAGGGATTGGTTCTGGTTGTCACATTTAAAGCATGCTAAATTAAGTGTGAAGATTTATACTGTGGGAAAATAGACTGTTACCACTTCAAGATGAATTTCTACTGTCCTGGTACTGTAATAATAATAAAAAAAGAATTAAGGCGTTAATTTTGTTTCATTGGTTTCATTTGATTACATGAATGCCTGGAAAAAGGTCCGCTGTGATTGTGTTCGTCCCAGACATGTATATGCTCGTGATTTAATCTACCATGGCTTTAAACAGTTGAATTTGGATTTAATTCCAACAGCTAATTTACTAACTAATGCTTTTGTTAATGTAAGTGAGATTGTCATTTTGTAGATACACAATGTAATGCTGGTGTGAACAGCCATCAAAACTGTTAATGTAGTTATATATGGTAGTAGTTACCATTGTTATTAATTGTTTTACATAATCAACATGCATCTTCAGGCATCCTATTGTTTGTTGCAGTATTATATAGAAACTAACTTTGTAAATAGCAGTTGCCAGTCCAGGGTCATTGTAGCTGCCTTTGCTTTAATGCTATATGAAAATAAGAAAGAAAAACTTGAAAATAGATTACGATTTTATGGAATACTGTAACAATTTTTTAATGGTTAATTCTTTGAGCAATTGAAAAAGCTGAGAACTTTCTACTTGTTTCCATTTTTTATTTCATAACCATTTTATACATACCGGAGATATTACAGGCAAGACTGGGAATAGGCTATATTATTTATTGCCTTTATTTCTAAAATGTTGCATTAATACAATATGATGATATTCCTTTATTTTCTAAATTATTTTTAAACATCTGTTTTCCATTATATTTCATTAATTGTATTAAAACAGTAGGAATTGTGAAGTTGGAGACAGGCAAAGAGATTCTGTACAAAGGGTGAGTGCACTTGCTCATTTAAAAAAAGTCCTGTCTTAGTCATAAAGAGCTTTAAGGTTTAGTAGGATTGAATCTGAAATGATTTGTGTCTGGTTTGATTGATATATGCCCCTGAACAGTCCTAAGTGCTTTTGATTGAATTCCCCTGATTATCTTTTTATCCAGGTGTGCAGAAGGTTCACAAGACAAAAATGTGTGATGATTGACTATAGGGCTAATGGGAGGTGTAGACCAGAGTGTAAGGTATAAGTATGTTTATATGAGTTCTGGACTTCTGGACATCTGTTCTTTTGTGATCTTTTCCGTCAATATGGAATTACTTGATATGACTAAAATTCAGTCTGATTTGTACAAAACTGTTATATTTAAATGTGGTCCATAATGGAAGCATACTGATGAAAAAGCATATATCAATAGCCTGATATTATAAAATCTTATAGCATCTACCATCATTGATGCTAATACTTTTTGAATTTGGACAAAAATTGAGCAGTTATGTTTTAATCTTAAGCCTTGTCACTATATAAATATGTTGTGTTTAGTCCTTTTATTAATGCAATTACTGTATCTTTTTGTTTTGCGCATCAGTTTTTGAACTACCGACTAAAAAGGTAGTCTACTTTTATAAAAAATCCAATCCAACTCGAAACAAAAAGCTTGACACTAGTCATGTAATTTCTATTTTGGCTTTTTTTAATCATGTCTGGTTTTGTCAAAGTGCAATCATTTTAAGATGTTGTGGTCAGTACTCTAGTTGTCTTTCCCATAACCTCCCTTTTGTAATCTACACTGCTCTAAATCCTAACTGGTCCCCACTGACCTCCATTCACAGGAGATGGGCAACCAGTTGGAGCCATTTTATCTTTCAGGTGTTTGTAGTAAGCAGCAAGGAAGTTTACTTTCAGCTGAATGTTCTTTACTACTTGCAGTAGAGATCCACACTCTTCATACTGAGTAACAAGCCTTTGTGTCTATTTTTGTTACTCATGGATGTGGGTGTGATGCTGTAATTCTGCCCATGTTGGCAGGTGGTGAAACAGCTGGGAGTGTTTCCATTTTACTTCATTTTGAAAAGGTGCACTCAGTTTGAGCAATAGTTCCAGGATAATGATTGGCTTGTTGGACACACCAAGAACGCAGTAAATTCCCCTTAAAAATGCTTTATATGCTAATCTGCCAGTGTATTTATTTTTTATTTTTAAACAGCGGGGTGTTTTATTCATTGAGTAACCTTAGGTCTTACTCTCTCTTAAAATGTTTTTTAGTCATGTATTTGTTCCTTTATTTTGTAAGCCTGAATGTGAAGTTGTGTATGAAACACCAGGCTTTATTTTAATTCGGAGGGAGCTGGAACAGAACGCAGCGCCCATGAGAGCCCTTGGCTGGTGTGCACGCTCCGATTTCCTGCATCAACTGACCTCTCCACTCCCTTTTGTCGCAGGCAGCAACTCCTCTGTGAAGATGAGCGAAAAGCCCAGCAGCAAAGACAAGGAGAAAGACAAAGAGAGGGGTTCAAGTGATAGCGGTACAGACAAGAGGAAGAGGAACCGTGTGACTGAGAAGGTGCTCAGCTCCAACAGTAACCCCTCCAGCCCAGGTGGAGCCAAGCGTCGCCGAACGTAGCCAGTAGGGGTCACTGTCGAGCTGCCACTGCCGTCAGCTGTGACGCAGCGGGAGAACCTGCTCTCAGTGCAGTTCTGTGAGGCCAAGAGTGTGTGCGAGAATGCGTCATGGCATGGAGGCTGAGAATCTTTGCAAAAGGCCTGATATGTGCTTAGCAGCAGTGGACACGTAGGTGTTTTGAATATTTGATTCGATCGCTGGGGAAACAGATCTGTAAACCCAGAAACGGACAGCTTCAGTCCGAGGCTAACACAATCATTAATTTGCTCAATTGCTCAATAATGAGGTTTGTGTTACGGTGGGATATTCTATCATACTGTGAAAGGTTTATTGTAGGTAATACTGCTGGTAGCTAGCGTTGTCCATGACCCTAAATGACATTGAAGAATTAAATTGAAAATTATAACCCCAAGTGGTGTACAGTTGAACTGAAGGCTTCCTACATAAATCAACTTTTGTAGTTACTGTAGTTGTGTAGGATTGGTTCTTTGCAAGTGCACTACCTGTTTCCTAGAGAAGGAGTTGAGACATTTGAAGATCCATGGCACTGAGTGGCCACACTTTATTCCCATCTTCCTGAAGTTATCCTGACAATGGCAAGTAATATCATCTCATTCACACAGCTGTATGCTTGTTGTTTTCCTCTTGCACAGAACCAAGGGATGGACTGAAGTTATTTTATTTATTTTATTCAAAAAGTGTTCCTTTTCTTCATCACCATCATAACCATTTATGTGAATCTTGGCAAATAACTTGACACTGTTGCATGCAAGGATTTAATGCATTAACCGTACATGTCTCATATCTGTGACAATATTGTACATCACATGTGTTGCACACTATTGATAGATAGACGTATGTGGGTGATTAAATACGCATGCATACACAGTCTTATGTTATAGCATCTTGTCAGCATCACTGCTATACAACTGCCAAGGCTTTTGCCATTGAACCATGAATGACTATGGGTGCGTGCAGGGTTGTTGCTGAAATCAAAATAGTGCAACAAGGTGATCCTTAAACTGACATGACAATTGTAGTGTATGACAGTCATTGGTCCTTCTGTTTTCATTACTATATTACATTCTGTACTGTTGTAAGGCTGACTACTTGATGTGTGATTATACCCTGTAATATAGGCAGTAATCTTAAATGATTTTTTATTTTTTTTTATTTTACACTCCCAGTCAATTTTCACTGTGTTCATTCCAAAAAGGACAAAGGGGAGTTTGGAAGTGCTTGTTGTGATGTAATGATGGTTTAATTGTTTTTGTGTCACATTTATGGGTTTGTTATATCTGACGGTCTGTAGATGAACAACAATAGAACACTTGTGTGTCTAACCATCCACAAAATTCAAGGATAATTGCACTCATTCCTTATATTGGCTTTGGACTTGCTCTGTTGTGTGTGAACTTGATCATTTGATTTTTTTATTTATTTACCATGCTCCGTCTTATTAAAATTTTAATTTTATGCAAGTGATTCATGTCTTTATTTATATTTAGGCAATTTCCTGCAGTGTGAACCTTAATTTTTAATTTGAGAATAAAGCATCCAGTTAGTGAAAGGTGTATGTCGGGTGTCCATATAGCATTTGTTTTGGATCATCTTTGGATGTACAGATGGCGGTACTGCAACCATGAACTGCATTAGCCACTGGTATTGAGTTGCTTAATGTTTCTCCCATTCACCAGCCATATACTTCATCGTACAGGTACACCCACACATGCAGGATTACATGTCATGAGCTGGATGGAGTAATTCTGAGAATATGGGTTCTTCCCTGTCATGTTTGTGATCTTTGTCTTTTGTTACAAATGCACATAGCATATGTTGGCAAACTGATCTGCTACACGTGCTTTCCTTCTCACAGCGAGGGGTACATCCCGGGCCTCCATCACTTCTGGTGCTTTTCCCAACTGTGGCAATATGTGAACTGCATTATTAATCATGGCGGCAGTTTCACACTGTACGGGTTAAAGTTTGATACTCGTTGGGCCATGTGTCTCCTAAAGTAGAAATAAAGTACAATGTATCATACAAACGAGTCGTAGGCTACTATTTGTAAAATGAAGTTTGAGTAGAGGTGTCAGTTGTATTTTTTCGATGTCTGCCACAAGGGGGCGTGAGAGCCTTAACTCACCGTCCAGTCCATGGTACTTCGTTATTTAGATAACGGGTAATTGTCTTCCATGATTTAAATGTTTACATTAAATTACTTTATGAAAGGGGTTTTAACTTTAAACTCGATAAGTACAATATCATATAATGTAATTTGAAATTCAGCCTAATTTATTGGGTATGGTCTTGTTTTAGGTTTATAAGACCATTTTTTAAAATAACTGGTATTGTATTTACTTTAAACGAGCAAAAGAAGTGGATCCACTTCTTTTGCTCGTTTAACTGGATGGTTTCCCCATGTTTTTGGACCAAAGAGCACCTTCCTTTATACTTTTGACTTGAACGCCGTAGCCCTCCTCCTCTTCTGTTTTTTTATTGTATTTACTTTATTGGAACTATAGCCTAATATTTCCACAAGCAGAACTAATACTGGGTTTTCTTGGGACTTTGTTGAATGTTCTGTTCGCAAACATGTTTTTTCATCTTTGCATAAGTTCCAATAAAAACAGCAAACAATAAAAGCATACACTACTTAATTTACAATCTGAAGATCAACAGAATTGTGCACTGCTGGACAGGCCATAACATTTTATTTTAGAAGTGCAAGGGTTAAACTGTTCTCCATAAGCGGCGGTAATCCTGAGTAAGATTTATTTTTTTCTCCCTAGTGCAATGTTGTTCCAATTCCCCTGCAGTGCGATGCACACAGCTGCAGCACTAATGTTTTAAAGCAGAGCCAGTGTGTGATTGTGTTTGTGTGATAGCATTGTGCCAAGGGCAGGGAAGGGCAGGCAGGCCCAGACTGCACGGCGCCTCGCCACACCTGGGGAAGTTCAGGTTAAATAGCTCCACATTCCTGGGCGCACAGCTGATTGAAACATTAACAAACAGTAATCCATGAGCCAGGCTGCAGATGGGCTGGGACTGCAGCCAAGAGGGGAGTGTGTGTGTGTGTGTGTATGTGTATGAGAGAGAGAGAGATTCAATTATTTTACCATATATTCCAGTTAGTATTTTAATTCAGTTCTAAACATAACAGGATTATTTTAATGCAATGTACTTTAACACACATTAGGCCTATATATGTACAGTGTGTATTGTAGTATAGTAGTGATATGCAAATGGAAGTTGCCACTGAATTTTTTATACATATGGAAGCTGTCCAAAACAGGAATATGACAGCCATGCAGTTCTTTTCTGATGTTCTATCATGACATTTATTTATAATTGGATACATATCCGTGAATCATGACCTAGTAAAATTGACACCTTGACATTACTTTCTGAGATCTTAACATTTTTTTCATTAGGTGGTAGCAGTCTATCACACCAGTAGCATGATTTCATGAAAAGCGGTTGTTTTTTAATTAGTCAGTAATGAAACATGGCCATATAATCTCCTTAGCATGTGATTTGGTGATATTTGCACTGTCTTGGCAGAAAGCATTTACTCTTATTAGCCTACGCGTATCCTTACATTTTCCACAAACTTAATTTACTTTCCAGTGTGTAATATTTTAGGGAGGCATGAGTGGTGTGAAATGCTTCATTTTCCTGTTCCACTTTAGAAATACCCAAAGGTGCAATAGCCAAGTTGGCCATTGCTAGTTGGGTAAACAATTCAATATTATCTCACACAACACACACACACACACACACACACAACAGGAAAAACAAGAGATGTGTTGTTTTCAAAATACTTTTCTTGTTTTAATAAAAAAAACACCATTAAGGTACATTGTAATAAAACAATATAGAGTTTCACATCTTATAGCATTGTAATATACAATACAAATATAACTCAGCAATCTGAGAAGTTGACATTTTTTACAAAATATAAAAAATCTCTACGTGTAATTCTGACAAAGTACAAAAAGAGAATAGGAGATGAAAGAATGAAACAGACTTTCTGATGAACCCCAATATGACAGTCAAGTGTGGTCGTTGAGGTGCTACACTGATCACTGCCCTCAGCACGACCCAAATCCCACGAGTCACGAGTGGGGAGCTCTTCTGGGTCGCGGGGCAATTCGCGCTACGGCACAGTTCCACCAGTCGCGTTTATGGTGTACTCGCAAATCTCTGCTATCATGGGAGATTTCGCTTCTTCCCTGCTTGATCCAAGGTTATCGTGGCAACCTTGCTTGCTCTTCGAATGTTCTTTTGGATGACGGCGCCTCGGTTTCCGAATCAGCGACACAGGATTCTGTCATCAGAGCATCCGTTCTGAGAGAGAAGCAAGAATGAGAGAGAAATAAATATTTTGCCACGAATGACAAGCGATGAACAGCCTATTGTTGGACATATTGATGTGATGAAATTACTCCCGACGCAGCAAAAAGTACCAAGGCTTACCTCGACAGATATGCTCGCCAGCTCTGCGTTGAGGGTGGTCAGAGGGGTGCGGGTGAGAGGTGAGCCACCGGTGGCCTGTTGCCGGTTCATTCCCGGAGAGTCCAGTTCTACCTGCAGGTCCCAGATGTAATCAATCACGTGCTGCAGAATCTCCATCTTACTGGCTTTCTTGTTGGGTGGCAGAGTGGGCACGAGTTCCTTCAACTTGCTGTAGCAACTGTTCATGTCATGTAGGAAGACGTTCATCTGCTCATCCAGGATTTTGCACTTGGAAATAGCAAGGCTCTGGTCGGAGAGACACCGCACCACGTCCTCGCTGCCAACCTTGGTCTTCAATGCGCAGGTAGATCCGACAACTTTCATCTTGCTTTCGTGTTCGTCTCGTTTGCCGTGGTTATATCACTTTGTTTGCGAGAACAATATGTTCAAATCAAAACGGCGATAGTGAAGCAATTAAAAGCTTATATTAGTTTGAACTTGATCATATACTTTGACAGTATAACCAGCTTGGGCTCCTAGCGCCTTTTTATCTTACTGGATTTGGGGGCGTGAGCAGACAAAGTTGAATTTGTTTTTCAGAGCCAATCCGAGACTCGTACATGCAGGCTAGGGCGGGTCCGTCATTCAGTTTTCCACCAATTGCAAGTTCTGGCTTGGTTATCTAGATTTACAGTCTGTTAGGAGATGGTGTTACAAATGGAAACAAATGTGTTTTTTTATGGGTGATATGTGGGAACCCAGCTGTCCATTGCTCGGGGGCTCTGCAGGTGTAGAGATTGCCTCGAGACGTGGGTGGGGGGCATATTCATAAGAATGCTGCAATTACTTTGGATATATTGTCTTTCAATTGGATCCTTAACGGCAATTATAAAGGCTGCATATTCCATGATAATCATAGAATAAGAAAAAAAATGGCACATAATTTAATATGCAGTTTACTCTCAGAATCCCCACCCCACTTATCTTAATTCACATGTAATTACAGCCTACTTTATGTAACTACGACATATATGCAGTGGTGGATTTATATATTTTATATATGTAGTCAGATTAAAAATCGAATGTGGATTTCAAAAAATAAAGCCATGGGATTCACCTATTAATAAATAGCTAGCTGAGCAATGTCGGAGCAAACGTGATCTACAAAGGAATTAACACGTAGCCTACCTAAAAACAATGCTGAATAATGTTAAAGAGCCCATTATTCTTACAAATAGCATATTTTTGCACACACCGCCCCTTATTAAAAAAAGGCTCCGAGTGAATAGGGTAACAGATTCTTTCACATGTTCCCACTGTGTGTTTAGCGTTCTGTGTGCATTGAAATTGCATTGCTCTGCTCTGAATCTTCCCCAGATTGTCCAAACAAGCCGAGGCAGACTGGCAGGCGCCAGCACTGTGACGTCACCCATTCATACAATCCCTGACGCCTGTCAGCCTGGCGCCGCGCGGGCGGTCTCCATGGAGACCACAAACAACAGGCTCGCACTCCCCCATTCACCTGCACAGCGCAAACCATGAGAACAAACTGGCTGCAGAAATCGTCATTCATTTATCACGTACAACCACTCTCAGAAGAGATTACCGCTCTGCACACCTGCAAACTCCTACTAGCTGGATCAGCTTCCTTGGGGGGGCGGGGGGCAGAAGTCTTTGAATTGCAGTGATAGTTCCTGGATACCTCTAGATTGGAGGGTTTTTTTTTCTTTTCAAAATAAATTCCTTTAGGAAAGCTTTGTTCCACAGTCATGAAGTTACCTAAATCTTCGTATTTTCCTATAGTTTTAGGTACGTTTTTAAGTCTAATAATCTCCTTATCTCTATTTAGTTTGCCATTTTTTCCCACATTTTACAGGTTATGACTATTTTATATTAATTTAATACATTTATTTTTGTGTTCTGTACCCAAATATTTCTATAGCTGGTTACAGTGGTTTGTGTGTGTGTGCTCATACGTATTTTATACAAATATTGCCTATATAGGCCTATAATATATTGCATACAGAAGCAAATCCACTATAATGAAGTGGTATATTTTCACTGCAAGCAGCAGCCATGCATTTTGAAACAATATGGTTTCAGAGTAGAGTGGAATTAACTGACCAGTGTTGCTCATTCAAAATGTTGCAGAGGTTGCAAAAGTCAAAAAATGTGCTAGTGATTTTAGAATAGGAAAACACAGCTCATGGCATACCAGGAAGAGAAATGTAATCATCTGTAAATTGAGAGGAGCAGGATTGCAATTATCAAAACCAGACATTTGGATATTGTGGCACATATGTATATGACAAACACAAACCGCAATGCATTTTTTTATTCAGTGATTCAGATTTTTATCAGTCAAAGGCTGCTAAAACAAACAAAAAAGTTGAAAGATAATGCATGACATCCTCACTGGGTAAAATCTGTATTATAAATCTATGCTAGCTGTACTAAACAGTCTCTTTCTTTCTCTCCTTCCTTCTCCCTCTCTCTCTTTCTCTCCCTTCTCCCTCTCTCTCCCTCCCTCCCTCTGATAGTGTGACACCTCCCTCTACAAGCAGCAGATTTTTTTAACATCCTGTTGTCCTCGCTGTCCGTTGTCTCAGGTCATGGCTGAGGGAGCCAGGGGTGCAGCCAGAACAATGGGAGTGCAGAGCGAGGATTGTGGGAGAAATCTAGGCTGGAGACACTGTGTCTGGTGCTCCTCTTTGCTCTCTCATGCAGCTTTTGTTCAGCTGCAAAAGCTATCAGCACTTCCTACTGACACCAACAATAACTCCACACAGCTGGCCCTTTTAATCTTGTTTACAGCACATCAAGGCAAAGGGGGGTGGGGGGTGGCGGGGGGGTTGGAGTTGGTTGAGAAGAGAGAGAGAGCGAGAGGGAGAGAGAGAGAGAGGAAAAGTGAAACATTAGCTCCTGATTTTAACTGACAGAGAAGAGCAGCCCCCCACTGACTCACAGGCCCCACTGTGGTCATTTGAAAAGGTTATATTATCCGTGGTTGGGTTTAAATGAGCAATTAACTGATCTTAAAAAATATCTTTGAACCTTAGAAGGCCTGAAGGCTTTACCCCTGCTCCATCATCTTCCCTGTCCCCCATGTTGCTGTTGTGCAGGCTGGAGAGATTGGGGGCAAAAAATTTTTTATGTTGTGTTAAATCAGCAGCCTTATACCAAGCAGCAAACTGCACCCTGAGGGAGGATGGACACACAAAGCTTTGTTTTCATAAGCTTCCAGCACCATTTCACCTCCCTTTTTAATGTAGGCTTTCCTTTTTTGATTCAGGAAATGTATCAGCTGTGCACACCCTCTTTATCTCAGCAAAAAAACCTGACTTCCAAAGGTTGAGAACAGGAAGCAGCAAGTGAGAAAATTTGGGTGGCAACCTTATGATAAGAAATGGGGACATTCCACACATATTTGAACACATTTCCTGCAGTGTTTATTGTTGTAACTGTAAGTATTCAATTACCACTGAATTACTATGACTGAATTAACTACTCATCCTAAATATTCATTACAACTTTCATTTGATTGTCATGTGGACAGTCCTGGACACAATATTTTAATAGAATTCAATACTTTGAGACCATCTGATTAGCTTAAAATAACATCAGTATGACAATGGTTGAGTCTGGGGGTGTGTTCTCTTGGGAATGATGTAACTCTAGCAATCCATTGTGAGTTTGTGTTAGTAGGAAGAAGGACATTGGGTATGTTAGAGCCAATGAGTTCAGAGGAGGAAATATTTGAAGGGTTAATTGTTCATGATTTTAGTGAAGATGAAAACATTTGTCATTGTACTGTAGATATTAGCCTTTGGTTACTTCATATTACACTGTAATGGTGCAAAACATAATGCAGTACTTCAGTCACACTCACAAAACATGACTGCATATTTTACATTTAAATTGTAGTTATGTGTATTGATTTCAGAGTGTTCACTGTGTAGTTATATTTCATGATGGCTTCTTTCAAAATTCTTCAAGAGTCATTCAGGCATCAGTCAACAAACAGGGCGTGTCATATTGAGAACATTCCTCACACGTCCTCCTCAGCTGCAGGATGTGTCCGCGTTTGCAGACCTCACTGTTCCTGTTTGATAACAATCACCTGGGTGCAGGTGTGCGCGGTGCAGTCAGCAGGGGAACGACGTGGGAACCTGGCCTCTGCGGGGTAGAATATTAACATTCTTTTATCAGATGGCACTTGCACTCCGCATGTGAAATGGGTCGAGTATGAGCTGGATTTATTGTCATACTGTAACTAAATAACTTTAATTTAAACAGCCCATCTCTGGTTTCCCACAGTCTGCCAGGGAGCAGGTGTATCTATGTGCAGGTGGGGAAAGAGGTCAATTTTTGCTCCCGATGAGCGTCTGGCAGGTGTGCTGGAGATGCTTCAAACATCCTGGATTCCTTTTCATTCGAACAGGTCTCACTTTGCTTTTCTCAATGGAAATTTGAAGGCCTTTGTGAAGAGGTAATTGTGGAACATGGGAGCATTGAAGAGTTACAGGAACTGGATACATTATACAGTATAGAGCAGCCTCATTGAACAACGTTCTGTGCTGCTCGTGATACAGCCATGACAAAGTCAGATCAGCATGCTTGGACATTACACCTCTGCACTGAAAAAAACAATTCCTGCTGAAATCATAGTCTTCTGATGCTCTGGAACTGAAACACAGGAGGATGATGAATGGGGGCACCCAGGACCAGATATCAGCCTCTTTACTCTGGTGATAGAAAAGGATTGCCCTGTCAAGTTTTGGGGGGTTAGGGGGGATTAGAATTTCCATCAGAATTGTGCACGAGCAAACATCTATGCCATATACAATATATCATGCAGTTGTTACACAAGCTATTGATTTTGGTGTTGATATTAGCCAATGAGTCAGCTTGCTAGCTGCCTTTGGGCTAGGGTTGCCTTGTTGACAGTGTGCTTAGCAAGATTCCATTAGAAATTGGCACATGCCATCACACACCTGGGCTGAAAAGACGATGAACGTGTTCCCTTAACACGTGTACAGATCTCTCATAACATAGTGTAGATCTGATATAGGCTACAGAAAATTAATATAGTTGAAATCTTAATACACTTCTGAAGTAACTTCCCGGGAATTTAAATTGCATGGTGAATGAATGGTGGCTAGCACTACAGCAAGGCTAGGTTAATGAACATCCACTGGGAGTTATCCTACCTGCTGCCTCTAGAAGGCATTTTACAAGCCATTAGTGGGTCAGGCTCACTTTAGATCCACATCCATGCAAAGGATGACAGCCGCAATGATTCACTCTGTCAATCGAAAAGGGCTCAGATGTCACACCTTGCCAGTTACATTTTAAGGGCTCTTTAGCTTCATTAGTGTGTGGATGACCCCACCGGCATTGACATCCAATCAGGGTTGTCAAGCAATTCTCACCTGTTCTTCAGTCGGGACTGGGCCTGTGAGACGAAATAAGAGCCTTCAGTTTGTGGAAAGGAAAGACATGAAAAGAGCAAAGAGAAAAACAAAAGTACAGTAGAAGCAGGCCTGCCCAGCATGCACGGGAATCCAGTACAGGGTTTCCCCCGCAGCG
This sequence comes from Conger conger, assembly GCF_963514075.1. Taxonomy (NCBI): domain Eukaryota; kingdom Metazoa; phylum Chordata; class Actinopteri; order Anguilliformes; family Congridae; genus Conger; species Conger conger. Next base: position 29,874,449 of record NC_083769.1, read on the forward strand.
GGAGACAGTAACTGTGCCCTGATTTGTTTCATCCGTGCTGAGGGTGCGGCTTGCCCCCTCTCTCACACCCAGGGGGAGAGAGTGGGTGGGCACTTCTCAGCAGCTTGTCTACACATTCAGAACCTGAGCACGGGCCCCTCCGTCAGCCTGGTTCCCACACACACTATCAAAGCACTTAATAGCTTCTAATTAGCTCGCCATCTGCTCGTGACAGTGCACCAATGGCACGCAAAGATCTATTGAGAGCCTGGACATTGTGCTCAGGAATACTTTCCACTCCAATGGCAATTGCTTGGAGAAGCTAGCTATGGGGGCCATATACGACCAGGGGCTTTGGGGGCACAATGGGAGACACTGTTATAGCTTGTAGCAAATCTAATAATGCTGGAGTCCTTTTTTGTGCCTGGACACCCCCTCCCCTAACTCTCTTTCCCCCCTACTCCCCCCATCATTGGCTCTGATTCCTCCTCCTCCGCAGATGAAAGATTTAACTCATCTCCCAGAGCACTGGATCCCTGAAAAGACCTGCTTCTACCAGGCTGCAGCCTGCATGTTAAGGTAATAAACATGATCAATCCCTCCATTGTTGCTGGGGAGTCGTTAGGCGTGCGGTGGGGAGCGCCACTTGAGCGGGAGTGGGGTGGGAAGGTCCGCCGGAGTCACCCAGGGCAGAGCGAAGGGTTCAAGGCTCTCTGTGCTGCAGAGAGCTGAAAACAGCACCCTCTTCAAAGCAGGTATTTCAGCCGAGGCGCTAGGTGAGGGCCGGGGCTGCCCTGTTCAGCAGTTTGATTGGAGGAGTTCGCCGCTCATTATTCAAGCTGCTGAAAATGCTAATTCCTCCCGCCATCTGAGGCAGAGAAAAGAGGGAAAGATTCCTTTTCTTAAACTCTCCCTTTTCATCCCAGGCTCCATTCGATTTTCAATGCCCTTTTGAGATTAAAGCATCCCTTTCATTTTCACTATCAATAGTTAAAGGGGAGAGTGGATATAGATTTACAAATCAGCTTTGAACATCACATTAAACTCTCTTAAGATTAAGCAAATGCTCGAAACACATTTTGTTTCCCTCGTTGTTTTAATTATTCCTGCCAAGAAAAAAGTTCTAAAATTCTTTGCATAGTATAGGGAGAAAAGCAATTTTGATATGACGCAAAGTTGAGGAGCTTCAAGTCCGTTTCCTCTTAACGTCACTTCTCTAAAAAAAGTTAGTTTCGGCTAAGTGACTTCATTTATTTATTTATTGTGAGACAATGAATCTGTGTTAACGAGCCACTTTGAATGGGCATTTCTTCGGCAGCTCAGATCCGCAGAACAATGCCCTCCGTCTCCTCTGCTGCACCTTTACAAACTTTCAGGGGGGAGAATGGAGCCTTTAGAAGGACCAGCTGCTCACAGCTGGGCAATAGCAAACTGTCTTTGGATGGGCAAAGATTTATAGCCACTCGACAGCTGTCACCCACCGCAGAAAAAAACAAGACCAAATAAAGTGCGGCAAGCTGTCTGCAGGACCAGGAAGGCTGTCTTTCCCTCCGGTTTTCTTAGCCTCCTGAGGAAGAGAGGGGCCCATCTGGACAGCACAAGAGCCAAGTTGTTCAGAGTGTCGATTCTCTGAAGAACACTTCATGTAAAACCAGGTAAAAGTAATCTAAAAAAAGGTGAAATTATTGGTTAGCATTTGTTAATCAGTCAGCTGCATTAACCTTGCCGTTCATTTAAAAATATTTAGACTTTCCACAAGCTTTAAGCAGATTTACATGCTCTGTGCTTCTTGTTTACAAAGGCAGTTATGACGGTTGCAACAACAGCCAATTTGTATCCTCCAGCGAAGATGAAATTCTCATGCATGTTCTGATAAAAAAGGTAATTATCAAAACTTTACAGGGCCAGCTCTATTCTGTGAAGCCAAGTCAAAGATTTCTCTTATCATGGAAGGGCTGTCATAATCATGTTAACAGGCTTGAGGGGAACATGGAGACTATTTGTAGGAGTTGTGTGCTGTGGGTATTGTAAGCCCTGGGAGCCATGAAGGACACTCAGAGAAGAAAGGGGTTAAGAGTACCATTTTTCCTGCCCCAACATTATCCATTGCATGGGAGGTACTTTCTCGAAACTCAAAAGACCGACCTGTGTGTCGACTACACTGATTGGATGCTCCTCGTAATTGATAGGCCTCAGGAGGGCCTTCAGCTGTGGTTAAATGAGCACACACGTATACAAAACAGCATAGGATTGGAGCAGGTTAATCACAGACCAGTCATCATGTATCTATGATATCTGCTCTATGAGGTTTCATCTCCCCCCTCGCATCTGTACACTGCTGTGGTAATACCACATCTCAAAATCTCTGCAGATCACTGCAGAGCACATAGTACCTGCATGCTACATTGCATAAGCAGCGTGACTTTCTTGAAAATATACAGAGGTATAGTAAAAATGGAGTATTATTGTATAACAGACATTTACAAGAAATTCCTTTTTTTACTTTATACTTCATAAGCCAGGATAAAGACATCTGTTACATTTCCCTGCTGTATAATCCAGCTATGCCAGCTTGACCAGCTTGAAAATTGAACTGGTCAAGCTGGTCATGAATTGGCCTAGCTGGTCAACCAGGATGGTCAAGCTGGTCTAGCTGGGTATGGCCTGGTCAAGCAGCTAGTGCTAGTAGCTTGGTTGAGCTGGTAGCATAGCTGGTCAAGCAACTACCAGCTGTTTCAAAACATAGCTTGAGCTGGTCATGTCGATCTGGGAGCTGGTCTCAACTGGTCAACCAGCTACCAGCTGTTTCAAAACCTAGCTTGAGCTGTTTTTCTCAGCAGGGCAGGCTCCTGTGACAGGACATCTCAGTGCATACAGCCCAGGTTAAAGCCCAATTGCTATAGTGGGGCAAGCTACAATAAAACTGCAAAACTGCAAATTCAAGGCTCCGGCCACTCTTTAACAGAAACCCCCTGGTTTGTCGGTTTGGATTGTACAGATCTTCTGAGACAGAAACAGAGGAGCGCTTGACAAATGGACCTCTGCTGTGATGCTACACTGACAGTGTGATGCTACACTGATAGCCTCACCCCTTGTGTTTGAATTGCAATGTTTAGATAATCTGCTCTTTGGGCTGGTTCTGCAATAGTTGCCCTGTTCTTCCAGCCAGCTTTGTGCTGAATGACCACATATAATTCACATGCCCATACAAGCACACAAATACACTTCATATACATTTACTGAGCACTTTGTTAAGAACACCTGTACACCTACTTATTCATTCATTCATTCGTTCATTCATTATCCTAACCTGCTTATCCTGAACAGGGTCGCAGTGGGCTGGAGCCTATCCCAGCATACATTGGGCAAAAGGCAGGAATACACCCTGGACAGGTTGCCAGTCCATCGCAGGGCACACATACCATTCACTCACACACTCATACCTATGGGCAATTTAGACTCTCCAATCAGCCTAACCTGCATGTCTTTGGACTGTGGGAGGAAACCGGAGGAAACCCACGCAGACACAGGGAGAACATGCAAACTCCGCACAGAGAGGCCCCGGCCGATGGGGATTCGAACCCAGGACCTCCTTGCTGTGAGGCGGCAGTGCTACCCACTGCACCATCCGTGCCGCCCCTACTTGTTCATGTGATTATCTAATCAGCCAATCATGTAGCAGCAGTGCAATGCATAAAATAATGCAGATATGGCTCAAGAGCTTCAGTTAATGTTTGCATCAACGATCAGAATTGGGAAAAAATGTGATCTAATTGACTTTGACCGTGGAATGATTATTGGTACCAGACTGGGTGGTTTGAGTATCTTGGATCGAATATGCCCCGATTCTGGCCTGAAGGGTGGGAGGGTGGCTTGAGTAGCTCAGAAACTGCTGATCTCCTGGGATTTTCACGCACAACAGTCTCTGGATTTTATGAAAAACACAGAACATCCAGTGGCCAAAAGGAATAGGAATAAATGTTTTTTTTAACATCTATTTAATTTATTTTAGGGGGAAGAAAAAGGAATAAATATGTACACTAAAAACTAAAACACAAGCAAGATAGTTTAATGGAGGAGAATCTCTGCTATTTGCCAACAGGCTGTATGAATCCCTTACAGTATTTGACATAATTGGTGAGGGCTATGTGCCCCTGTCAGTCAGCACAATCTTTCTTCTCTCTGCACCTGGATGGGTGTGGCCAACCGTATGACAGCCGCCCATCCCTAAAGCAGGCGCAGATACAGCGTGTGTTTACAGGAAGTGGAGTACAGGTGGGAAAAGGCGGGGTGCTGAGATAATGAACTAGCATTGGGCTTGTTTGTCAGGGCTGTGTTGTTTTTGTGTCCGTTTTTTGCACAAGCTGAACAAAGTGTAAAAACCGCCACCAGAGAAAACAAAAAAACCCAGAATGATAAGCCCTCATGAAAAAGAGCCTGTCTTTGTGGTGTGGTCTAGGCCACCTGTCTGGCTCACTGTGGACTGCTTTGTGAGGTGACGCACAACAATGCCAGCAAAGCCCCACCCTCCATACAAACCCTGGGAAAAGAGAACAGGTGTTCAGTCCTGGCAAGCAGCCGTGTGGGCACACACCATAGAGCAAGGCAGAGGCAGAGGCAGGCTGCTTCATTGAAAGGACAGCTTATTGGACATAATCATTTTTAATACTGGTACATTTTTCTGTTTATTTTCATTCTTAAAAGTCAATGTCCATGAACAACATTATGTTGTAATGCCTAAAAAAAAGGAAAATATTTTATATGTCAGTGTTTGTGCGATGAATGCCTAAACAAATAGGAATACATATTGTTCTCTAAGCAATCAAACAGTTCACAGCCAGAGAGAATGTCCTGTCAGTCCTTGTGTGTTCTTTCAACATTCTCATTATGAAGGAATTAATCCCCCCCCCACCACCCTAACCCCTTCAGTGTTTAAAGAAATGTTGTTCCTGTGGCATAGATTACATAGTCATACAGCAATGATTCCACTATTGTTCCCGTGTTGTTGAGGAACAATGTTTTTTTTTCTTTATTCTTCTGCTTTTATCAGGCCCTGGCCCCATGGTCAAACCAGGGAAACTAGAATATGACAAAAGGTGGCTTCAGTTAAGAAGGGAGTGAGTTTGGGTGTATGTGTGTTTGTGTGAGTGTGTGTGTGTGTGCGCGTGCGTTTGCACGTGCATGTGTGTGTGTGTGTGTGTGTGTGAGGCAGAGAGAGAGAAGGAGAAAAGGGTGGGGGGATTAATTGGTAATACACCCAGCGGATGACAAAAAAGAGCAAGAAAGAAAAAGAGAAATTCTTGTATCCTACCAAGTGCTCCCTCCCCTTCAGCCCCTGGGAAAATCAAACAGGTGGTTCGGGCCTGGTCGGCAAGCTGCTGCGGCCAGCGGTGGGAAGGACCAAAGGTTGCTGGGCCTATCAAAAGCACCTCATCCCAGCTTTAGACTCATGCACAGTGAAAGACTAATGGCTTAATTATCATGTGAATTCTGGGAACGCCGGAGAGCCCCCAGTAACACCAAGCACTGGCCCATATGGCTCGCGCTCGGCAACCGTGCAGGATCACGGACACTTCCAGAACAGAGGGGTCGCCTCCCCGCCATTGAGCACAGTGGACCCTGCTTAGGCTTTAGAGCCTCCTCTGAATTACTCCTGCAGGGTAGGCCAGACCACACAGGGGAGATATACTGCTTCCCCAATGCCTGTTTTCATTAGGAGGCTGTCTTCTTAAAAGTACTCTCCCTTTAGATAATTATAAAGGGGACTTCCAACTCATGGCACATAAGTCTGATGAACTGTAAAATCTTTGTTGATATTTATGTCAGCAGCAGTTTGGAGGGTGAAGTAAAGCAGGTGTCCTGCACCTTAGTGTAAACAGCGAATTCATAATTTCACAAGGTGGAAGAATTATCCATGCCAAGAACAGACAATCATACAGACTTGTCCCTGACAGTATATGGACATGCTATATGCAGTTCAACAGAATCCTAGATCTGTCCATTTTGTCCATAAGCTCATGGGTTTCCTATTTTTGGTTCTGGTGGCCAGCATTAGCAAGCATGCATTGACATCAATTTCTTCACAGTTGAGAGAGGGCAGGGAAGGAGAGGAACCCTGTGTGATGTGGAGTATGTTCATGCGTGTGTGTGTGTGTGTGTGTGTGTGTGTGTGTGTGTGTGTGAGCTGGGTGTGTGTGTGTGTGTGTGTGTGTGTGTGAGCTGGGTGTGAGTGTGTGTGAGTGTGTGTGTGTGTGTGCGTGTGTGTGTGTGTGAGTGTGTGTATGTGTGTGTGTGTCTGTGTGTGAGTGTGTGTGTGTGTGTGTGTGTGTGAGCTGGGTGGTGGGGCCAGCTGTGTGTACTGCAGCACTGGGGTGGCTCCCCAGGCCCCTGCCCTGCAGCCCCAGCTGCCAACAAGATGTCTCAGCAGGAGGGACGGGCAGAGCCAGCCTGAGCCAGGAGCCCGCTCTGTACACACACACACACACACACACACACACACACACACACAAACACACACACACACACACACACACACACCCATTCCACATTCATACATATATACATACATAAACATGCACATGCATACAAACACACACACTGTAATTTTATGTCATTTTAAATTTGTGTGATATGGTAAATGGTTGGCATTTATATAGCGCCTTTATCCAAAGCGCTGTACAATTGATGCTTCTCATTCACCCATTCAAACACACACTCACACACCGACGGCGATTGGCTGCCATGCAAGGCGCCGACCAGCTCGTCAGGAGCATTTGGGGGTTAGGTGTCTTGCTCAGGGACACTTCGACACAGCCCGGGCGGGGGATCGAACCGGCAACCCTCCGACTGCCAGACGACTGCTGTTACTGCCTGAGCCAATGTGTGTGTGTGTGTATGTGTGTATGTGTGTGTGTATGTGTGTGTATGTGTATGTGTGTATGCGTGTGTATGTGTGTGTGTGTGTGTGTGTGTGTGTGTGTGTGTGTGTGTGCGTGTATGTGTGTGTGTGTGTGTGTGTGTGTATGTGTGTGTATGTGTGTATGTGTATGTGTATGTGTGTGTGTGTGTATGTGTGTGTGTGTGTGTGTAAGTGTGTGTGTGTGTGTGTGTATGTGTGTGTGTGTGTGTGTCGCCCCACCATATACTGTTATTTGTTTTGTCCATCAAGTACCACTTTGGAAATTAATGTAAAAGTAACACTTTTGTGAACAGTACAGTTTCTGTAACAACAATGGCCTCCAGTTGATATGGAGACGCCCATGTCTCAGCAGAATCTCAGGGGACAAGAGGGAAATTTGTGTACACAGGATGTCCAAGGCACTTGAAGAATAATGCCGGAATATGATGGGACATACTGCCCAAAATAGAGCTAATAATATCCATGCGCAAATCGCCTCTATGAATAAATTGCACAGAATACAGCTGCTCATGACTGCAGCCAAGTTTGACTGCCCTGAGAATCGTGATGCATCACGTTTCCGTTCCGCCAAGAGCGAAGCCTTGAGGCTCTGTGAGCCAAGTCCAGTCAAAGGTGAGCGACCGGGACTGAGACCAAACACAGGCTTCCACAGATAGCATACATCAGTCAAGAGACACATCTGCCCAAAACACACCCAGAACCTTGGAATGAACAAAGCTTTGTTTTCTACATTTTGTTTTATACAACCAATCAGAAGCATATAATTTCATTATAGTTGATGTCTCATAAATCAATGTAAATTAAAACCCTTTACATTACCACTGCAATATTTATGGTTCTGTGTAGCATGTCTGTATGCGTTTGTGTGTAAAATACCACAACTCCTATCCTGGCAAGCTTTTTCTTTTTTGGTGTCTGTAAAATCTTGCTCAGAGGTTGGTTCATATAAATTAAAGTGAAGTCACAAATGTAAACTAAATCTGAACCCTTTACTTGACCACCCCTATACAAGAAAAGTGGCCTGCTTCACAGTGACGCTTTAAGGAATTACAACATTTATCATTTACATTTGCTAATAAATATTTTTGGATAGATAGTTGCATAGATGCATTCAATACGGAAATAGACTGACTTAAATTACCGACACTCCTTCAGTTTTCAATGCTATTGTTTCATATTGTTATTCCTGTCTGACTTTTGCAAAAAGTGAAACTGTGTATGCTTTTACAGACAGAATGATTAAGATGCCATCATTATGTGAAGCAAAGGTGAATGTAATGGAGTTACAGGAAGTGTGCGTGCGTGTGTGCGTGTGTGCGTGTGTGTATGCGTGTGTGTGTGGCCAGCGGAAGACCATGCCGGGGAGCGTGTTTAGAGAGTTGGGGAACAGCCTGCATTTAGAGGAATTCTCTCAGTGACTCACCCGCCTGCTGAGCGCAGTGGAGCTGGCCCTGCAGCTGCCGACCCACATGTGCTGCCATCACGGCTGTCATTGTTCTGCAACATCTTTCCGTCTGTCCTTGGAAATGCCCCCTCCTCCCACCCTTTTGTCCTTACTCTGTAAAAATGTGCTAACTGTAAAGCAGGTGCAAGTATTAGTCATCACAACTTTCTGCGTAGAAGTGATGTTAGTCATCACATATGCAAGGAGTGCTCTTACCTCATTTCCACCAGAACCACAGGGCCTGTGTGTGTGTGTGTGTGTGTCTGAGTGAGTGCGTGCTTGTGTGTGTGTACTACAATTTCCTCCAACCCCCCTTCTGTCACCACCTGTGTCACGTACCCTCAGCCTAAATTATTTCAGTAAATATTTACCATATGAACTACACACACACACACACTCACTCACTCACACACAAACACACACATACATGTATACTGTGATAGTAACCATTGATAAGGCTATCTGCTGTGCAAATGTGTGTGATGTTGAAAGTATATATACTAAATTTGCTTTAATCGCTGATGTAGCTGTGGTGCTATTAGCCTCACATAGCGACATTGCTGTGTATTCTAGTCAGTTAGTCAGGGGAAACAGTCCACATTGTTATTGAGATAGAAGGGGTATAATGAATGTCATCATCAGCCCCCGTGTTCAATCTCTACTTCGGTCTGGAAGATAGAATTGGGAGGAAGAAACAGGAAGCTTCCTGGAGAGGTATCACTGATGGTCTCGTTAACATAGGCAATGGGACCATAAAGCCAAGGGATGTCTGTATGCTGAATGCTGGCTAGCCACTGATGAGGGCTTGTGCTGCATTTAATAGTGCCATAAATGAGCTTGTTATGGCTGTGGCCACATCGACCAGCTGGAAGTTGCTGCTGCTACTCCAGCAGTGGCTGCAGTTATTAGAAGATGTGAGCAATGAGTCAGGGCTGCCTTGGCTGCCAATAACGATTGCTCTCTAAAAACTATTCCTTGGGCTAGAGCTAGCAGTGTACTTACATGGCATACTCACTCACATACACAAACGGACACACACACAAACACGCACACTTACACTTCTGAAGGCAAGTGCATAGTATTTTCATTCCATGTGTGCACGCGCATGCATTAAGTTGGATATGCGCATGGATGTGGACTTGTGTGTCAGTGTGCATATGTGAGTGAATGCTTTTGTTAGCTACAGTATCTCAGAAACAAAATTAGTTTGGAGTAATGTTGGGGCGGATACTCCCAGGAATGCAACATACAATGTCAAATCTTAGAATCTGGGCTGCAAATATATTACACAAGACAAATTAAGAAAATATTGAGAAATGCAGTTGCCTCAGAGATCGATTAAAATTTCAGTGATCCATTTGATTCTGCTTTTCTTTCATTATCAGGAAATTTCAAACATGTGTTTGGTATTTATGGTAACTGCATGGGAGAAGTACAGCCAAATGTCTTATTTTTCCTTCTTTTTTGTGTTGTTAAGTAGCCAAGATAAATGGTATAGGGCTGGGGAATATCATCCCTCGAGCATATTTTTCCTAAACTGAGGGATTACTATTGTTTATGTTCAGTAAGATAATCTAAGTTTACTGGGAAAGTTTGAGCAAATGTGTTCTGTTGCTGGACTTCACAAGAGATCTTAACTCAGTGACAGCACTTCAACATCTGTCTTCACTTTTGACACTTGAAGCCAGCCTTTTTGTCGATGCTTGTAACATGTTATATCATAGTATATAAGAGTTTCTATCTGATTTGAGAGACATTTTGAGGAGCAAAAATAAAATAATTGTGTGCTTATGATTATAAGACTAAGAGTAAAGTATAATAGCTTGAAAATAATGAATTGTAAGAGCTTGCAGCCGAGGAAAGTGAGAAAAAACACTTGTGTTTTATAGACTCTTCTTTCTTTTAAAGGGGGGCTGCTCTCAATAACCTCCCCTTTCTTCTCTGTCCTGTTACGTTTCATTTCTCATAAAAACCGACGAAACTCTTAAACAGATGGCAAAGCCTTAAAAACAAAAAGACAAGGGAGAAAAAGAAAAGGAGGGAGAAAGTGAGAGCAAGAGAGTAGGGAAGTGAGTGAATGAGAGGGAGAGAGAGAGAGAGAAAAAGAGAGAGTGCCAGGCTCCTTTGTCGGTCCTTAAGGCTTGGTTCCTTCAGATGTTGGAGACTCCTTCAAATGCTAATGGAGCAGTTTTCTCCTGCCTTTCTTAGCATGACAATGCTGGGAAAGTTGTGGACCTAAACTGTGCTCATTGTGCGCAGATTGAAAGCATTCCGAGCCCCTTGGAGAAGGCCAGAGGCCTCGGCCGCCCTTTTATTCCAGCAGATTAGCTCGGAGGCAAAAACCAGGCACCATGGCTGGAGAGCCTTTCAGCAAAGGTGTGCAGCTCGGGAAAGACACTGGGACACGGGAAACATTAACCCCTTCAGACAGAATTGCTCAGCAGTTTGTCAAGCTCAGCGACAGCCATTACATTAGCGAAGTCATTTAAGTCAGCACATACAGGCATGCCCAATCGGAAATTTAAGGTGGATATGCACGTTACATACATAGACATATACTATTACATGACCTGTACTATAAAATGTTGGAATAATCGCTGATAATGCAATTTTATGTGAATACTGTAAAATCTATTTTGGATTATTTCGTGTTCAAGCTTCATTGTTGAGAAATGTCATACAGTTATTTTAACTTAGAATAAGTCTACATTGTATATATTGTATATTATGGGCAAAAGCTAGGTATGTAAAACAGTTTCATTCCTTTACTGGGAACATTTTAAATGTCATGTGACAAACTACTACTGCTGAGAGTAGGACAGAGAAGAAGACCTGCTAAAAAGGAAGGACAAAACTATATAAGCTGAATCACACAGGAGATTGAATGACTGACATAGGAGGAGAGAGAGAGAGAGAGAGAGAGAGAGAGAGAGAGAGAGAGAGATCGAGACCACTATTTTGTAGTAATTCAAACACAAACAGGTGTGTGAGGCCCTGCTCATGGTTTCTGTCACCTTGGTAAATACTTCCTAACCACCCACAATTAGCAGCCAATGCACCATTAACACCTCCACCTCCACCCCCTGTGCAGACAAATAGTCCATCTAGTACTGCTGTTATAGGCTGCTTTATGCACCCCCCCCCCACACCTATCACTCTCTCTCAATTTACTACTGTGGACAACTACTGTCATATTGCCAAAGCAACACATGCAATACAATATATTACATATAGAAACACACGTATGCAATACAACATGCAAAGAGTATGAGCACTCACAGTAAACACATTGACATGGTATAAAAAAACATTGAGGTGTGAAGAACATAAATAAATGCTATTTAGTTATAATCTTTAAAATGATAAAATGATTAAACAAATATGTAGTATACGTAAAAAAATGTATAGTAATACTACTATCATAGAAGTATAGCTCTCTCTCTCGCTCTCCTATCACTTGTTTTGTGTGTGTGTGTGTGTGTGTGTGTGTGTGTGTGAGTTATACCAGGCTATACCTAATGCTGTTGCATATTCATAGGTACGGCATAAGAAAATAAATTCTGGAAAAGATTATAATATTTTTCAATTTAATAGCTGTGCAAAGCCAACTCTCAATATAATGGCCCACATATTTTCATGGGAAAACAATTAAACTTTGTATGCTGTAATATTACACTCTGTGCAGCAGTGTTGATGTAACCAATATATCTCCCTGTTCTACAGATGAGTTACACATTTATTCACTCTATTTTGGCAGAGAGAAAACAGTGAATTCAAGAGTGAATTTATTATTTGGTACATATACATATATTTAAATATGGATATATCTCTGGGTATGTACTTATGAGCTATATATAAGAAAGAATATATAGACTTTTATATGCATTTTGCTGAGTGTCTACATATGTATTTCAGTTTATGAGTGCACAGGCTTTTGCTTAGGTACTTATCCTCCAATGTGGGTCCAGAGCCCATGGTGGCACAAGAGAGAGCAGCGTGGCGACAGCCCTGCCTGGTGCCCGCATGTTTAACAAGGCGCTCAGTAATGACCCACAGCTGGCTGAGGGGGGACAGCGGCCACGCCTTGGGAAAGAAGCGCCCCTAATGGGCTCCCTCTTCCTCCGCGCTGGCTCCGTCTCGCCTGGGCCCAGACCCGCTGGAGCCGGCGCTCACTTCCTCTCATTTTGTGTGACATCCTGCCGCGCCTTGCTGATTAGGCCTTCAAGAGCCTCCTCTCAGGCCTACTTCCTGTGGACAGCCACCACTCTCTGCAGTGGAGACAGCTGTGGGGAGATAATATCTGCTTTATGCTTTTGTCAGGGAATTTTTTTCTGCGTTCTGCAGACCACTGCCCTCTCTAACCCCCCCCCCCCCACACACACACACATTCTCTTTCCTTTTTTTCCAAGTCCAAATCCGCTTGAAATTACATTGAAATTACATATGTTTTTGTACACCAGATAAAAATACAACATGTGTTTAAAAGAGGCGTTGCGAATGTTCCTCTCTGTGAGGGAGATGGTGTTTTTCATGGGGTGTATCCAAGACTGCGCCATTGTTCGCTACGTTCTCTAAACCCCAGCTATCTGCTGCTCCTCTGCATTCATAAATACACTGCATACACAGTGGTGTATAGGATGACTAGGACAGTACTTTGCCTGTGAATGAACTGCTTAATATGCATTTTAGGTGAACTCAATTAATAAGTACAGTTCGGGGTCGGTGTGTATTGTTAACACTGCATGCAGCTGCAGGTTGATAAACACTCAATGAGCACTCTATTAGGTAGACGGAAACTTAATGCATAAATTGCAGACATGGTCAAGAGGTTCAGCTGTTTTTCAGATGAAATGTCAGAATGGGCAAGAAATGTGATCAAAGTGACTTTGACCGTGGAATGATTGTTGGTGCCAGACAGGGTGAGCAAACATCCAGTGAGCAGCAGTTCTGCATGCAATAATGCCTTTTTAATGAGAAAGCTGAAGGTGACAGTAACGCAAATAACCACACATTACAGTGGTATGCAGAAAGGCATCTCTGAACACACAATTCGTCAAACCTCTAAGTGAATAGCAGTGAATACAGCAGCAGAAGACCAATAAGTAAAAATAAGCCTAATACATACCTAATAAAGTGCTCACTGAGTGTATAATGGAAAGTACAGCTCTGTTCACAGTGAGAACAGGGCTACAGTGGTGTATAATGCCCCCACTCACAGTTTACAGAGAGGTTAGGGCAAATGACACACAGCCCTGTGAATCTGTTTTAATGAAATCCAGACAAACAGCAGGGTCAGCATGAGGGGGCCAGGGATCCCAGCACTGCAGTGAATCAACATAAAATGCACACACACACACATGCACAGGAACACGCACACATAAGCACACGCACACAGGCACACGCACAGGAACACACGCATACTCACACATACAAATAAAATCAGAGGGTTATTTTGCACACAATGTGTCACTGTTAACTTGGGAGGCCATCTCCACAGGCCTGACGGAGGTCATTTCTTCTGGCAGTGTGAATGAACACACCATAGCAAGGGGTTGTATTCATGGTGGGCCAGCTGTGTGTATGTGTGTGTGTGTGTGTGTGTGTGTGTGTGTGTTTGTGTGATTGCATACGTGTGTGTGTACATACGTGTGTGTGGGCGTGTGTGTGTGTGTGTGTGTGTGTGTGTGAACTGCAAATGGTGGCTATTGCTCCAAGTCAGGGATCTGTGCCTGTTTGTGAACACTGGCCTCCCCTGAAATGGCCTATTGTCCCTCTACACCGGGAGGACACATGTCCCCATGTGCACATCTCATGCCCTCCTTCCCATTTGTCGGTGGGCTCCATCTGCTTCTCTGGGCTGACAACTGGTCTTCCTGTCTCCTAAAGGCAGAGTGGAGCAGGCCCCACGCTCATACAGATAAGGAAGTTGGAACTACACAAGAGATTGTAGTTGTGAGGAACATATATCAGACCATGCTTTTAGTCCACAGTCATGAACTCATGGATGTGACTTATACCAAAGAGCTATAATTTCAAATATGAATACATATAAAGTGTAAAATGCATATAGCCATTAAACAGAAGACAAGGGGGAAAAGGTTTGTTTTTCTCAATTCAGGAATTCAGGCCAGGTTGGCATCAGGTTGAGGAAAGAGATAATTGAGGACACATACGCCCCATTCCACAAGTCACTTTTATGTTTTAGGCAGTAGGAAATTGTGTGGAGAGTCACAAGTTCAGAGCTGTGCACCTTGAACTAGACAAACAGCCCCCGTAAACCAGATGAGTCACTCAGCCTGTACCTCGGCGACATCAGCGCTGTCCTGCCGCAGGACCTGCGGTGAGAACCCCTCACCGGAAACGCTCGGCGTGGAGCAGGTGCCTGCAGGAGGGTCACACACACAGAGGCCCCTGTCACAGTGACGCCAGACGGCCCCCCGTGGCCCCGCAGGTTGTGCTGACGAGTGACGGGAGATGGGCAGGGGTAGCAGATGGGCCGCCCCAGGCGCACCCGGCTTCCTGTGCCATTGGGCACCCAGCGCAGAACAGGATGTGCCCACATTCCTACAGCAGCGTGGCAGGAAGCTGACAAGCAGCAGTGTTCTCTCTCTAGTTTATAGGGTCTTCTGCTTACCCGCTTGGACTGACCCCATCTCTTGCAACGGAGATTTAAATGTTAATGTTTCTGGTTATATCATGAAATAAATATGAGAGCCAGGGTTGATTCACAATGCCGGCTTTGCAGAAATTTAGCATATTAACTGAACTAAAAGTAATAATAATAGCATAACAGGAAATTGGCCTTTTAGTATCCAGTTCATGCCACAAATGCCATTAGCAATGCATTATTCATTTAAATTCATTGGCATCGGCCTTCTTAATGTTTGCAGTGTATCAAATATAAAGAAAACAAATAGGTACTATATTTGCAAATCATTTACATAATAATTGATTCAGTCAACAAAAATGGGGAAATGGCAATGTATGAACACCAGCAATAAAACCACTGTGTGAACATCAGCACAAAACCACTAAAGAGAACAGAACATCCCTTCTGTCATTAGCTTGTTTTCTTTCAACTGTGCTCTCAGGTTTACAGGTTCTACATATAAGCTATACCTGTCCCTGGTCATTAGAAATGCAAATAGAATAAAATCAAGGCCACTTGATGACTGAATTATTTTCACTGAAAACAATAACAGCATAACTATGCAAATCCAAGGTATGGTAATTTTTTTAATCTAAAAATATGTTTGTCAAATTAAGCTTTTAAAAAGCAACAAAACCACTTCAATGTCAAAAGGGGCTGCTGTTTTACAGCTCTCAGAATAGAAAATATACATAAATATATCCAAAACATCTTTCAACAATTTGAACACAGGGAAATAATTTGGAAGAAAATAAGCGGCAAGGTTGTGGTGGTGGATAAAGAGGACTGGCGTCAAAACCCCCTGAAAAAAATCCGGCAACTAGCAATGAATTTAAACAACACATTTAAATTGAGCCAGAGATAAAGAAGGAGAGGGACAGAGAGGGAAAGAGAGTGAGTGAGAACGGCATATAGTCTCTAAATAGCCTGGCCTCACTGCGTTTTTTTCTCTCCCTCCTTTTTTTCCACCTCTTTATTCAGTCTTTGGGAACATGCCTTCCCCAGCTGCGTGGCCCCACAGTCAGACACAGGCCAATCTCACATCCCCACAGCACAGCTGGCCAGACTTTCTGGAGCCAGTCATCAGGCCCGTGAAGCAATACCCGCCCTGCTTTCCTATGCAAACATGTCCAGGTGTGGGGGCCGCTGGGCTTCTGATGTGCAGTCATCCGGGGGGGGGGGGAGGTTAGGGGGAGCTGTGTCAACACTGAAAGAAGGGGGACACCCCAGGGGGAGACAGTTAAGAATAACAATTGCTCGCTTTATTTTAACAGCTAGATTGCCAGTAACTTGCCCCCTGCAAGTCAAACTACTGTGTACAACGCAGTGCAACAGGAGAGTATTCTATTATTGAGAGCTAATCATAAACAATTAATAAATGGCTGTTTAATAATGTGGCAAATTTATATTGAGATTACCCTATTACATCAACCAACAGAGCAGGACATTAACAGATCAATATACAGGATAAGTTGTAATATACTGAACAAATTAATAAAGTATTATGCATAGACATTCAATTTGAGAATCAATGTACTGTATATTATGTTGCTGAGAAATATTTTGCTCTGCAGTCCGAGGTCACAAAGCTGAGCAGACTGGCAGATGTGGACAGAGAGGGAGACAAAGGCGAGGAGTTTTGCAACAACCGCAATAACAAGGGGACATTTATGCCGCAACAATAGCACATCATGGTGGGCGTTTGGAGACAATTGAGGGTACTAATTAACCAGGTGACTGATGGCTCTCTCAGACAAGCCGTGTCCCCCCTGAAGCTGCAGCCCCTAAGGCCAGTCCAGCTGAACACAGCCAGACTCCGGAGGGGTGGGAGGCCCCCCGGTGGAAGGGTAGAGTCCTGCGGAGAGGGGAGGGGACCCTGGGACAGGCGGCATGAAACGCCTCCGGGAGTTAACTGCTCTTAAATACTCCTTTCTCCAGGGCAGCTATGCCACTGGCCATTCAACAAGCCCCCCTGCTTCTCCTTACACCCAGCCGTTCTCTGCTTCTGCCCATCTGTCCACCAAAGGCTTCCTGTTCACCTCCATCTGTGCCTCCACCCATGCAGTACCTCCTAATCCTGTCCACCTCCACCTTCCTGCTGCCTCTGCCGCAGCTGCACATCACGCAGACAGGAATAATCCAACAGGAAATGAACCAACTGATAGCCATTAATCAAAGGCATTCAAATTAAAACAAGCTTCGTCTGGAAAAATATAAGAAGACATTTTCATCTGATGTGAATGACCGGACAATGGAGTATGCGGCATAGAGTGCCCCCTTTCCCCCTGATGAAACGGTGTTGAATGGCTTTGGAACTTAGCCAGGGCTGGCTGAAAAGATTGGCTTGGCTTACTTTTTATTTCAGTATCTGGGTTGACATGTGTCACACAGAGGAAATGAAAGGGGAAACATACTCCTGACACCTGAGCAGGAGAAAGAATGGATACATATGAGCGATATAAAGATTCTGCTTGCCCTACATAGATAGGGTTTAGTGAAAGGTCTGCCCTCATAGCACAAATACAATAGACAAACAAGCCTTAGAAATAGCAATGGCAAACAAAACCATTGCGAATAATGGTGATCCCTGTTGAATTTCCATTCTGAGAGAGGACAGACGCTGCCAGGCTGAATACGTTTGCAAGACCGTATGGTGGCTGACAGGACTGGATCCCAGCTGTTATCAGAGGCTCGGGTGGAGTGAGGCAAGGCCTGCCAGTCTCTTTGACAAACAAAAACACAAACCAAGGTCTTTAAACACCAGGAAAGGGCTGGCCCTGCGTGGCTCAGACAGTTGTCATCCCTGTTGTCAATATTGACAGTCAGTTCAGCAGAGGCGCGCCGTTGCTGGAAGGTTCTCCGGCCTGGCTCCGGCTGGCTCGCTGGCCCTGTGTACTCACCCTTCCCTGCCTGCAGCTGTGGGGGAGAAACGGCCAGCAGGCTCACCTGTTCACACACAGGATGCACATCGTCACACCCTCTTAGCCGGGCTGCTGAGAAACACATGGGAGGCACTGTGTTCCCTTCTCCCATCTCCCTCCTAGAGGGACTACTCTGTTACATCTTCAAAAGTTCATCAGACTCAGCACACCAACCAGACCTCTCCATTCTGTCACATCATCCCTGCATGCCTATACTTCTCTGTCACGTCTGATGGCTGTTCTGGCCCTCCAGGGGAGGAATGAGCATCCCCTGCTGTAATGGCTGCAATCCTACCTGTCTACCGGACAAATATCTTTGAATATCCCCCACATAGCTGTACTCTTTCTTTCTTTTTGGATTTCCTTTTGGGATAGTAATGTTGCAGGGATAGCTGTGTAAAGATAGAATAGCTGGGTAGTAGTGTTTACTTTTCTTTACAATACTAATTGTAGTTTGTTTGGTTAACTTTACACTGATGGATATTCCGTGCCTTGTTGGCAATATTGCCCATTTGTATTCCTGATGTACTCCACTTATGGAAGTTATTCCACTTAGAGCATCTGCTTAGTGAGTCCAATGAAACATAATGGCCCAAACATTGACATTTCAGGGTGTACCCGATCAGCTGGTGTCATCTCCACAAATACGTCACGCTCAAATACATGCCCCCCATTTCTTGTCGATTGTCCTCTAAACATCTAATTATTTGGGGAGCAAACAGACAGAGGGCCATTCGCACCAGCTGGCTTAATATGCAGCTGGCTTAATGCTACGTCTGACACAGAATGAAGCCCAAAGCCAAACATTTACCCCAGTAGCACCACCTGGACGCATTCCCTTCTCCTGGACGAGCCTGCTGTATGTCAGATGTGTGGTCGAATCCAGGCTTAGGGTGTAGCTTTAGTCTGTTTTCCATGTTAATGCAGATCAAAATTATGCCCCATACAGTTCAGTCTGTATGTATTTGTACAGTTGGTATAATTTCTGTTCTTAAACCTCACATTCACTGTTTCATTTCAAATCCAATGTGATGGACTACAGAGCCAAAAGAACAGAAATTGTACCAACTGTCCAAATACATACGGACTGCACTGTATATTTGTAGCTATGGCGTGGTTTGTATAGGCACTGCATCATATTGTTTTCATAGGCTTTCACACTGAAGCCATTTGGGCTTTTTGTGCTATATACTGAATATATATAATATTTATACATCCCAAAACAGTGAGTATGCTTTCGTGCAACTTGTGCTTTCTTGAATCCCAGAGTCTGTGAGCCTCCAATGGGAGAATGATGAAATAATGGTAAATGGTTGGCATTTATATAGCGCCTTTATCCAAGGCACTGTACAATTGATGCTTCTCATTCACCCATTCATACACACACTCACACACTGATGGCGGTTGGCTGCCATGCAAGGCGCTGACCAGCTCATCAGGAGCATTTAGGGGTTAGGTGTCTTGCTCAGGGACACTTCGATACAGCCCGGGCGGGGGATCGAACCGGCAACCCTCCGACTGCCAGACAACTGCTCTTACTGCCTGAGCCATGTCGCCCAACTACATAAATTCAATAAATACATTGAAGAAACTGTAAAATCCAAACTTGGACAGATCTGTAAAATTTAGATCCTCCTACACTCCACAGTCTTAGTTTGAATCAAATCAATCACTTTGAATAGCAATACACAACACAGTGTCAGGAGGGGATCTGATGGGATTTGTGAGGTGAAAAGTGAGTGAGGTGTGAGGTCAGGTGGCAGGTGTTCCAATCCCAAAACATCCATGGAGAATGCGGAGTAAGACACTGGCTCTGTTATCTTACTACGCTCCATTGAGTTAGCAGGAGATAAGGGCATCGGAGCTGGTCACAGGCCTGGGGCAGGCAGCATCAGAGAGGGAACCAACAGTGGAGATGTAGTGCATCAATTCAGCACATGCACTGTGTGGGCCGGCTGATTTCTCATCAGAACTTCTTTTAAAATAAGGTCTCAGTAACACGGCAATACAGTGTTTCACACATACACAGCAGAACTGGGTCAAATATAAAATCGTTTTGGATTTAAATACTCTTCTCTATTCAATTGATCTTGCCAGGTGTAATTGAGCATACCAAGAGGACCAAAAGATGGTGTTTGCACTTTTTGCGAGAATCTCATAAGTTCCAATACACCAGAAAAGTTCAGTAAAGCATAGAAACAATAAAGCAAAACAATTACATATTTGACCCAGGTCTCACACACACACACACACACACACTCACATATGTACACAAGGATGCTTGCACATACACACACAGACTGAATGCTTGCAGAAAATGGGATCACTTAAGAAGTAGAAGTCATTCCCCAGAAGTGAGCATTCAGGATAAGCAGCTTTCAGCAGCTCTGTACAAACGGAGCTGCCTGGCTGTCAGACGTGTTAGCGCAGCACTGACAGATGCATCCTCAGCCCCTGCTCTGTTGTCTTACTCCAGACAGAGGCCTGGTGCTGCGAGCTGAGCCGTGTGGGGACAGGGCACATTGGCCCGGGGAACAATCCTCCAGCCCCTCGCTGACGGTGTGGCAGGGAGCCAGCAGTCTGACTGACACACAAAAGCCCGCCGTGACAGCTGGCGTCCCGTGGATCCAGCGCCATCCAGGTCCAGGACGTCCTGCTCAGACAACAACCGTGCTCCAGCGCCATTTCAATGCGGCCAAACACCGGTGTGTACACAGCGCCGCTACCCCAAACCCCCCCCAAAACCCCACCGCGGGAGAGACGTTACCCCAGCCTCCCGCTCACACGCTCGCTGTCCCTGAAGCCAGGCCCCCTCGACGCGCAGCTCGGAGACTCCGGAGGAGCCATCCCCTGACGACGGGCGGCGGTGCGAACGTGCGAGTCATGCCGCCTGTCAGTCAGCATTAGCGCATCGATTGTTAGCGGCGCAGATGAAAGAGCGGGGCGGGGGCGCCGCGTCGCAGCCGCTGGGGCGTGCTCTCTCCCTCCGTCCCCCCGCGCCGCGTGGGAACGGGGGTTACGGAAGGGTGAGCGGGCGGCGGAAAGCTGGGAGGAAGCAGCGGGATGATCCGGGATCCACTGCGGGGCAGGCAGCGGGAGGCACACGGGGAGCGGCCAGGCTCTCCCAGCATGCACCGGGGCTCTACATGGGAAAGTGCCACTCGTCACTTTACTGAAGACATCGCGTGGAAAGCCATACCATATAATAATGTATAATAATAGCTGAAGAGGTGTCAGTCTGTAGGCTGAACTACAGCCATCGCCCACGGATGGACCAGCTACACACAAGCATGCGAATGCATGGACACATATTTACACTGTAGATACATTAATATATAGTACACATGCACATATACAGCATGTGCGGATACAATATTTATATATGTATAGTATATGCATATATATGTATAGAGGATATATATCTACAATACATCCTCACATTTCACATTCAAACACATTTCATATTCCAGGACAAATTCCCTGCTATGGTCATATGTTTTTTATTCACAGACATGCATCCATGCACACGGACACCCACATACACACACACACACACACACACACACACACACTCACATACAAACATAAAGAAAGCAGTGAGGCATGGAGAAAGGGAAGACTTGGACTCATCTACAAAAAGAGAAGTCATGATGACATGAAGACAAGGAAAACAGCAATGCAGAAGTTTTAACAGCTCACACCAGGGCCGTTACCACAGCGCAGAGGGCATAGAGGGGAGAGAGCGAGGGAGGTGCGGCCCATCTTCCCCTTTCCCATCCTCCCTCTCTCCCTCCCTCCCTCCCTCCCCAGCTCTGTAATTGAAGTTATTGGTTCTCCGTTACGCTGCGGACGAGCCGGCGTCCGACTGTCGACAGCCAGA
Source organism: Conger conger (assembly GCF_963514075.1). Taxonomy (NCBI): domain Eukaryota; kingdom Metazoa; phylum Chordata; class Actinopteri; order Anguilliformes; family Congridae; genus Conger; species Conger conger. The sequence goes on from NC_083769.1 coordinate 29,896,241, forward strand.
GCACTTGGGCCCAGGCGGAGGATTTTTGTGGCCACTCTGCTCCTGCGATCCTCCCCTTGTAATTTACTACTGAACCCATGACATCTGCTGGCGATATTTACGGAGGACCATAGGGGCCAGCAGCACACATCTGGAGTCTAGACTTACTGGCTCTATGGTAGGCCTCCACTGCTCGGCTGTGCCCAGTCCCTGTTGTCCAGTGTTTGCATAGCTGGTTGTGTTTAATTGAAATTAAAGTGCCTCTTTCCCCCTTCTCGCTCTCTCTTGCTCTCTCTCTATCTCTCTCTCCCTTGCTCTCTCTCTCCCTCATCCCTTCAGCAAAGGACAAACTAACTGGAAAAATGACATGGAGAAAGTCATAGAAAACATATGCCATACTTTCTAGGGTAATTATTATTCCAAAAAAGTCTGGCGCCAGTTTTAGTGTCCGCAGCAGACATTAAAATAATCTCCAGAGAACAGCTCTATATAGAGTCTTTCTGAGTCGAGGAGAATACAAACCCAGAACGCGTGCACACACACACACACACACACACACAAACCAAAAACTTTGGCAGAGATATTTGGGGAATGGCTCATTCTTGCTATGTCACGATGACACGTATATTATAGGCACACTTTTTTGGGAAAATAAAGAGCTCAACTCCAGCTGTCTCTTCTAATATTCCATGTCTCTATTGCTGACAAAGTACCTGCCTTTTCTATTTCTGTGTTGAAATGAGAGTTCTTCAAGGTCCATGATTTCTTTTACAGACAATGTGGCAAAGCGTTAAAGGGGTGCATTTGATAAGTTTTCGATTTCACAGGTCAAATTCAATGAAACTCTTATTTTTTCACTGAGGTCCAAGCACCATGCGGTCCAATGCTTTGAACTTTTCATCTCAAGTTCCTCAACGCTACAGAACAAAAAAGCCATCAATATAAGAGTGAAATGTTTCAAATGAAACACATACCCACCTCTATTTAATGATATCTCTGTGGTATGTACCCCTGGGTATGTTTCAGCAGTCACACTGCCCTTGCTCTGGCTCAAACCCCACTTGCCACTTCCCTGCCCGGAAGAAGCAGGGCCCTGGATGTGGGGGGTGTTTGGGGAACTGGGGGGACCTTCCTGAACATTAGTATTTGTGTGTGTGTGTGTGTGTGTGTGTGATAGTCAACCATGAGAGGTGCAGCCTTACCCAATTATAGAAGCAATGAAGTACACTCTGGGGAAGGTGAACCTGAAGAGGAACTTCGCTGACTTACCTCCCGTTTCTGTATCACTGAAAGAGCCCCATACAAATTTTCATTAACTGCTGCATTTCCATTGTGGGGAGTTCCTGTACCTATAAGTTGAGATGTAGACAAGACAGCTATGCGTATGGCCCACAGTCAGAGCAGGTTTCCTTGTAAAAAAGATAGCATACTTTTCGATTATTATTTCAGTTTTAGTGTATGATTGTGATATATCATCAAGGTAGCTTGTCATCAGATACTTCTCTTAAAGACACGCTGAAACGAAAGTTAGGGCAGCACTAGCTTCCACGATATGACATATGCCTGAGCGAAACGGCTCTTTCGGGGGGAATTTGGGAGGACGGGGAGTCGATTTGACTGACATTAAATGAGGAGGGGGGAGCAGAGCTGCAGCTTATGGCTCTGGGGGCCGCTGCGTTTAATGATATTGATTGGAGGGGAACGGAAAATTGACAGAGATTTGATCGAAATAGTTTGCCGCTGGTACACGACGATGTCAAATCTAGTAAAACTTCTTTCCCAGAAAGCAGATGGTAAAAAAAACTTTTGTGTGAACATAGACAAGTATTGGAATTTCATAAATTTGGAATATGTATTTTAAGACATGTTCATACAGTAATGAAGAATTTACTAAATTGAAGGAAAAGTTTTTCAAATATCCTTCATTATACAAAACAAAATTAATCAAAAACAAGATGAAACTGATCTAATATAATAATAAAAAACCTTTAAGCTCTTCCTTTCATAATGGCTTCATGGTTTTAAAAAATTATATTAGATCAGTTTTATCTTGATTTCAGTGTGTCTAAGTTTTTCCAAGTATCCTTCGTTGTACAAAACTCTACGGGCCGATCAAAAACAAGATAAAACTGACCTAATATAATAATAAAAAACCTTTAAGCTCTTCCTTTAAAAATGGCTTCATGTTAAAAAAAAAATAATTATATTAGGTCAGTTTTATTTTGATTTCAGCATGTCTTTAAGTTTTCCAAATATCCTTCATTGTACAAAACTGATATCAAAGTAGACCCATTGTTCCATACAGAGTGCGCAGATAGAATTGAAGTAAGCAGCAACACCTCATACAGTCACAGTTCTGGTTCATAACATCTGCCTGTAGCAGCATTGCTCTGTTCTGTGCTTGCATTGTATGTGTATACAGCCGGGCACAATCTGTTTGTGTGTGTTCACGTCTTATGCGCATACTGCTTATGCATGTGCACTTGTGTGCAGTCTCTGAATGTATGCACTCTGAAAGTCAGTGGATCACTTTCCACCTGTCTAAGGTGAGTTTGTATCGGACGTGGATGTGTGAGGAGAGAGGCATGTACAGTTTGAAGTGTAACTAGTGTGATTTGATATTGTGTTGGTTGTATTGTATGGCTTGCATTGGGACAATGTGCATGCAGAGTGTGTGTGATCTATGGGTGTCATCATATGCTCACATAGACTGTGTACATACTGTGTGTATACATGAAGTGTTTGTGCAGTATGTACAGTTATGCAGTCAGGGATGTGGACAGGAACTCTTCTCTTTATCAGCAGCCACACTGCCACTGCCATGTAATCTCTCTGGTTTCCAAACAAAGCTACTCTAGGGATGGAGAGTAAATGCTAAAGAAAGGCTAACTGCAGGCAATTTGCTTTCCCACCGCCCCAGGTCTACTGGGAATCAAATGGTATAGGGAGGGGAGTTATGATTGATGGGCCATGAGAGTGAGGAGTAAAATGGTGGAAATGAAAATAAACACTTTGATAATCTTTCCCATCTGGGAACACGAGGGATTAACTGAGACAGCACTACAGGCCCGGGCTCACATAAGTGTCAGATCCATCTTGTCTTTTACAGGACATTTGAGCCAGCCTGGGCCCGGTCATGCCACAGGACAGCCAGGCTTTTATCGTGTTTAGACTACCTCCTGGTGAACTCAGCCAGGCCAAGTCTGGTCTCTTCTCAGGTCACTCCCCCAATTGATTTTTGACAGCATAAAAAGCGGAAAGGGAGGCGTGTCAATTGAGTTTGGAATGTTTTGATCCTGACACACCTCCAATAAACAGATCAGCAAATAAAGGCTCTTTCCATTTTTATCGTGTTACTTGAAGCAGTGCAAAATGTAATACAAAATATAATAAAATATAATAAAATATTTAATAAAATGTATTTATAGAGTGGCACATAGTAGATTGTAGAGATATTATCCCCAGCCATGAAAATGCTTGTATTCAGCATCCCTCCCACAGGTGAAGGAGCTGCTCTGTGGATGTGCTGGGAGAGGTCAGAGTAGAGCTCCAGACACCTGGCACAGCTGGGTGTTGTGAGGAGGTCTGGTCAGAGAAACTGCATTCATTAAAACACTGATAGCTAATGACCTAACTGTAAACCCTTGTATTCCTCAAACAAGCAGATTTAAGCCACTTTCATATAAACCTCAACCTGCAGGTAAATTCTAACCAAGCACAATTTCATCACTGCCAGCTGAAGTAATGACAACTGTGGTGTAAAATCAAGCTTGAAATACCAGCTACCAGCTGTATTTACCAACATAGCTTGAGCTGGTCAAACCATGTTGAGGCCAACTGGTCAACTAGCTACCAGCTGTTACCAAATCTAGCTTGAGCTGTTGGTTTTCAGTAGGGAATCAGACTATAAGAATCGTATGCGATGTGATGGAGACATGCACAAGAATAATCCTTAAGGAGTCTCCTTAAACTGAAGTCTTAGGCAGCTGTAATGAACCATAATTCAGGCATATTTGTGGAAACTCAAAATGAAAACAGAATTCAGAGTGTTGAATGGCCAGAACCAACAGAGTGAGATGAAGTAGCCGTCATCTGAATGTGACCAGTAAACATCGGTCTGTGTGTCAAGGCCCATTTCTGTATCATTTCGCTTCACTGTCATAGTGATCACTGCTAAAGTATTACCTCCAACTAATGAAATACATTTCATATATGGCTGCCATGGGAATCTTAAATGTCTGTTTCTTACTGATGCATTAGTTTATGGCATGAAGGATTTATTTTTGTATATAACAGGAGAAAGTTACTACCAGGCTATTTTTTACACAGACAGAGGCCTGGGGTTCAGCGTTCCTGCAACATAAAGTCTCTCTTGTGATGCAGGGAGCGTACACAGTCTCCCGTTGTATATACACAGTGGCGCTCAGGAATTCACTTTCGCACACTATAACTGTCAGTAATCCCTCACCAGTGAGTGCTGCCATTTCCCCAGGGGTCAGTTTTGGGCCCTGTGTCAGAGTAAGGTGAGCCACCCAGAGGTCTGGAGGCCACTGTTGTCAAACACTGATCACAGATCAGCCATCTTGCGAGCCGCACTTGGAGAGTTGTAACCTGCCTCTGCCCTGCCCTGAAGGAGCCTGGCCTCTGCTACCACCCTGTTGTGGGACTCTGTCAGCACTCCCTAAATGCGCCCAATCCCTCGTATATCACAAACAACTCAACCAAGGAACACAATGCCTGGCTGTGTCACCTTCTCTTGCGAGGTGGAAAATGTTAACACCGACGGCAAAAGCGCCATAGGTTTTATTGGTCTCCTTTTCTCTCTCTTCTTTTGCGCCCCCAGTAATAAAACTGATGTAGGAACCCAGGGTGTGTTCAAGCAATAACAAGCATCAGAGCTCGCTCCAGAATGATGGAAAATCCAGCACCGGATCACCATGGTGGAAGCAGTGGGGTGCCTGGCTTTGGCGCTGAGATTGACTGTTTGAATTGGTGTAGACAGGCTCTCTTTTTCCACACTGATAATTTCTATAAATCACCTCCTTGTTTTATGAATTGGGCTTTCTATCTTGGTGCTGCCATCGCCGTATATATTATGGCTTCACGTTTTTGTATTAAACAGATTGTAAACCCCGATGCACAACACTGGTCCCACAAATCAGTGCAGCTGGTCATATTTTTCCAGCCATAAATAGCGCACAAATGATCCTGACCATTCAGCAAGTATAAGTCAAATCTTGCATCTGGGCAGCACAGATCTTGTTGTTATTCTCTGGAAGCCATTATCAAAGGGTGAAATGTGCTGAAAATGGGCTTGCACGAATCACAAGACTGTGAAAATGATCGTTTTCATTTGCAAGGTAAAGCTCTCACATCCAATTACTACCATTATTTGCCACATATTCTCTCCCCTTACCCCGCTTGTCAAAGAGGGGAGATCTTTTTTTTCATTGGTGAAAGAAATGGCCTCAGAGAGCGTGGACAATGTGCTCTCCGCTGCTCAGATTACCAGAACAAGCCATTACCTTACTGAGACAATTACTCACACCTGCACGGAGCCCGGGGGACCCACTGAGCTTCACACACCAGGAGTCAAAGAGATTTTATTTCTTCTCGTTTGTGCAGCATGAACACTTTCACTCAGAGGGCCTGTTTTCAGGAAGCTAACGCGCTGTGGATGCGGGTGGGGTGGATTAGCGTAGCAGCCAGACAGGCGCCACACTGGGGTCCAGGATCAGCCAGCGAGAGCAGCCTTCACACAGCACAGCTCACTGACAGCTCACTGTGCCATTATGGACTCTAACTACAACTGAGGGAGCGGGTGTTTATGCATGTGTGTGAGAGAGGGCGAGAGAGAGTGTGTGTGTTTGTGTGTGTGTGTGAGAGAAAGATAGAGATTTCAGGTACAAATTAAGAAGCAGTGGAGATTTACATGGCCAGCCTTTCATTTTCTTTTCTTTTGCTCTCTTTTACTTTTGGGGACTAGCGTCTCTGTTTTGGCCACAGTAAAATGAAAGGACCACCGTTAGCATTTCAGAGGCCCTCTTTAGCTAATCTCCTTGACTAAGAGGACAAATTTCTGTAAACAGACGCTGGGTCACAAGACAAAAAAACTGAATGCTGACCAATTACATCATAGCTCTTCCAGTAAAAAAAAAAACAGGGGAGGAGTGAGTTGTTTTGCCACTGCTCCCGTTTCTGTGGTGATCGTCTTTGAAAATTTGTGAGAAAAAAAAGAAACGTTGGAAGTTTTTAATTAAACATTTCACATGGCTTTCAGCCCGATGACAACTATTTCCGCTCCCTTCCACTGTCCCCTGTCCTTCTGACTCTCTGAATACCTCAGCCTCATTGAAACTGGGTAGTCACGTAAAAATGGCTGAAAGGGTGACACTGAGGAGCAGTGTTTTCTTTTCCCAGGCTGGAGCTGTCACGCAGGAAGTCCTCTGACCCTTTTAGTGTCACACTGTGTACCCAGGGCCTGGCCTGGGCTGTACTGGGCTGGCAGAACACTGTGTGTCATATCGGTCCTGTCTAAGCAGCTCCCTTCAGCTGGGACTACCAGCCAGGTCATGGTTTGATTTGTGTGAACCAAGGCACTTCATTAATGGCAGCCTAATAGGCTTTTAAGAGTCCCTCAGCTTTCATCAGTGGTGTTAAGTCACTGGTGATAAATCGAAATGTGTCACATGACTTGGTTTGGGCTTCCACACTGTGACATTGTTGCTGCCTCTAGCAACTCTCACTGATAACTCAGGAGGGATGCTTAATCAATTGAAAATACCAGCTGAAACCACAAATACTACGTATTAGAAAAAAAGAAGAAAAAAAAGTGACCATGCCCTTGAATGGTTGTGGACATTCCTGTTTCATTAATTGCATAAACGGGTAATAGAGGTGATTAGTTTGTTTTCTGGCTTGCTGATATAATTATGGAAATACAAGTCAGCACAGTGTGTCCAACACTTCCTGTCATCTCTCCCACTACACTCATATTTTCTCTTCCGCAGCTACGAGTAGCAAATCCTTTCATCCAGTGCCAGGATCACAGGATTTTGATGCGTTTATTGTGCAACAGGTGAAAGGTTTAAACCCTTAAAAGAAACAAAGGCTTACAAAAAAACAGTTTTGCTGTTTGTAATAGCTTTCGTGAAACAAATCAAATGTTGATGTGTGAAACAGGTATATGAGTAACCCCATAAAAATGGATATGTTACTAAAAGGTGATAACTTTTGATAACCAAGATAAGACCCAGGAATATATTTTGAAAGATGCATATTAAATAATAGAGCACATAGAAATACATTATTGTCTATTAATTGCCTCTAGATATACAATACTACACTTTATATAAACATATAGGATAACCACATTTATTTTGCATAGTTTAATCGTATATAGATATACTCCAACTATTTGGGTTTTTCTTTTTTTAGCTAAGAAAAGGTTCCCCAGCTTTGAAAACAGCCTCTGAGTGTTAAACCAAGCCCTTTATGCTCCACCAAAACAAAGGCAGTGCCCATCACTGACTCTCGATCCTCCCTCCGCTGGCTCAACACAAAGTCCCCTCTCAGGCTGGAACAGCCCAGTGGTCAGCGAGGAGGGGTCACGGTAGTGTCCTGGCTGAGGTCGCCAGGGAGTGCGGGGAAGTAACCTAGCAACACCCTGGCAACAGGCCTGACACACTGGACCTAATGTGTGGCTTGTTAGGGGGCATGACACGGCCAGGGGCGGGGGGGTATTACCCCTCTCAGCTGGCCCCTGCAGGAGCACACCTGCATACGGACACACAGGGGGAAGAATGCCAGGAAGCCGGGAGAGATCCACGCTGGGGCGCTGACACCGGGGGGAAAGACAGGGCGCTGCAGATGTTCCCGCTTTGAAATGTGACCCCCCATTAACACCCGGTCCCCCTTTCCTGCCTCCTCCGCCCTGTCATTGTCCCCCGCTCCCTCCATGGATGGGTGATGACTAATCCACAGTACCCCCTTTTCCATCTCATTCACCCACAAGCAGCAGTGTTCATCTGTATTTTCCGCAACAGACAATTCAAATTTGACGCAGGCAACATCATAGAATTTACACAAGTGTAATAAATACTACATTTACATTTTAATTGAACTTTCATAGCTGTGTTGTCAGGATATGCTCATCCACTGATCTGTCAATAAACTAGATGGCTTATCCCCTTCACTGAGCCCAATATATCACCCCATCCATGTTCTGTGAAAACCAGAGGATCAGCGATGAGATGCAGATAAGAAACAGATGATGGTGACCTTTCTTTACCAGATCCTAATCCTCCCATTAACTACGCATGCCTGCATTTTATTTGCTCATTCTTTTACATCCACCCCCAATAAAGGCACAAAGAACTGTGTATGGCAATGGAGGAAAATTACGACAACGGATTTATCCACCTGTTCCCAACCCAATGTCCTCTTCCCAAAAATCACTGGGAGACGGCGCCTAAACCATGCCTCAAATGAGGAAAGACACAGGATGATGATTACATGACTTCTGTCAAGTTGGTTTATTTAGTATTTGTGTGATGTCAGCCAACATGTCATATTTTATTATTTTTTAATAAATCCTGCAAACATGTTTTAGCTAAAAGGTTGACTCCCTGAATACAATTTCATAAAGGAGGAGAATGTTTCACATTTGTTTACTGAGGAAGTATTTATTTCATTTTATATAGGCTCTTCATGGTCAGGTGTCATGAAAGGTTCACACTCCCAGACCTTTCGGCAGCTAAGGCCACATGAAATGAAACATGGGGAGACCTGCATTTTCAGGAAATTCAGTGAGGTGAATCTAAACGTGCGTCTGTGTGTGTGTGTGTGTGTCTGTGTTCAGGGACACATTCCCAGGCTGTTGCACCGTTTACAGTTCCAGGAGGCTGTATGCAAGCCACACTCTCCCACGGGAGATCCCCGGTCTCTGTTGTCATGGTTGTGCAAGCTGGACTCTGGTGAATGCTGGGAATGGGCTGCAGCAGGTCTCATCCTCCAGCTCTGAGAACCAGGGATGCAGCCTGCTCAGGCTAAACCCATGTCCTCTCTACAGAGAGATCAACACAACATTCTACATATAAAATGTATGGTAACAGAAGTAAAGACTGCTCAATCTTGCCTTTGGATGAACATACAAACTGAACTGGGACACCAGCAGCATGAAGGCAGCCTATCAGGAGAACCATGTCACTAGCAATCCTACACAGTTTATAGAGTGCTCTACTGGAGGTTGATCTCAACTTTAAGTGCAAAATGGGAGCCATTGTCTTTTGGGTATATGTGTCACTGTGTGGGCCTGTGACACTGCTGCAGGAAAGCCCTTTGACCTGTTGATCAGAACAGGCCCACGCCTGCAGCTGTTTATCGTAATGTTTTCCAGGGAGTCAGATCCCAGTCCTGGGCCTCACACGTGTCCCTCCCCCTGCTCATATCCCTCCCATGGAAGCTGATACAAACTAAATGCTAATCTGCCCATTTTCCTCTCTCCTGAAAGCCACTCTTTGGATGCCTGTGTGCGTTTTTGAGGGAGGAAAGCAGTCGCATAGGGAGGGATGTTCCTTCAAGTGATGGGAGGGGTGATACCCAAAGCAGCTGCTGCACTGGAATACCAGGAAAAGCCTTCATATGTACTCAAGCTGATATGATCCAGGTTTGCTATTGTTGTGTCTGATTCCCATCGTTCTTGGGCGGGATTTCGGCAATTCAGAGAGTGCATTCCCTCGCTGACACCTAGGTGATGAATGTCAGATGCACTTGTCATGTTTCATTAGCAAACGGCCGGTATGAAAGGAGGGAGACAATACACACCCCCTCCTCCTTTGGGGAACCCAAGGGGTAGCAACACAGAGCCCAGCCTGGCCTCAGCACCGCCCCTGCCCCATTACCAATTTGTCACCAAAACAATGTCACTGAAATGGATCAATATATTCTAGATAACACACCAGGACACAAAGCCCCACATCATCCCCTAACAAGCCATGCAGTCAGAGCTACAGAACATATTCCTTGGATAGTTTTGCCATTTCAAAGCAAAGGGAGGGAACAATATGATTTTGAAAACAATTAATTGAGAATGATCCTCATTTGCTTAGATTGTCATCCTCGGTACACATAACTTTGTCAGTTCTCAAATATAAAAACATTCCAGAGTAGCTGAGGTTCACCAGCGACCAGTCAATTCTCTAATCAAATCTAAATAAACATTAATTACAATGTGGGCCTTCTATGGGTAGTACAAATGATCCGCTCTGTTGAGTATCTGTATCTCACCGTCCTCCAGAGCTGTAAGGCTCAGGACATATGTAGCAGTGGTAGGAGGCAGTTTGTCTGCAGCGTGGTGGCTCTGCTAACACAGTCAGGGGCTGTGGGTACAGGCCAGGCTGGACCTCCTGCTTGTTTGGGAGCTGAGCATCCCGCTGCTTTACATCTCATTAGTTTGGAGATTTTAATCCCTCTTCCCGCCCCTCTCCCCCAACCCCATACACACACACACACACACACACACACACACACACTCTCTCAGTAAGTGCTGTTCTGTGTCAGCACTGAGCACTCCGGCAGTGGCACTTCTCAAAAGCAACATCTGCAACCCCAGCAGCTCATCCCGAACATCACTCCCCCTAGTGGCAACCCAGCGCATTCAGTTTCCAAAATCTAGTTTGGCCCCGCTCAATGCCTTCAGCCAAAACCTTTCCACTGGAACAGTCATGTACAAGTTGAAGAAAATGAACATTGCCAAAGGCACTTACCGAGTTTTAGCTTTGTAGAGATTTTTAAACATGTCACGATATGGATGTTTGCTCAGGGAATTGTCCGGTTATTTTGTCCAGTTATTAATGAATTTTAAGAGAAATTGAAAGTGACACATGAGGTGTAATAAATAGACTAATTCCACTGAAGGAGAAACTCCATTAATGATGACCATGTCCAAATCCTGCCAATTTATGAGAGAAATCACATTCAATACATTCTTCTAAATTAATAAAAACTATTTAACAGATAATTATTGTCTTACCAAGGGGAATTGAAAGACCAATAATTAGCATTGATTCCATCACAATTCCATTACACAAGTGTGTGGCGCCACCTAGTGTTTAGTCTACAAAGCAAAAAAGGGCAGTTCACCCAAAAAAGAAATTAAGGTATGTTTCCACTTACCCGGAGGATTATCTGTCCACCAGATAGTTTCACTGAAATGTTTTGCATTTTGAAAATATTTGCTATAGTTCCCCCAGTAAATGAGACCATATGGTTGCTTAGTCCTGAGACTTCAAATTGACATTCGAAAAAAGTAACTTCTCTTCAAATATAATCCAGTGGATAAGCACAAACATCCACAGATTTATTTTTCTGCAAGATTCCATAAAACTAGTTTACTTCTACAGAACAACAACGTAGCAGGCTGGTGGACTAGTATGCAACATTTTGTAGTTTCAATAAAACAACTTGTTTGCAGCAGCTTCAACATTTATGCTTGGGGTATTAGAAAATGACACAGGATAATATCCCAAAAATGAATTTCAGAGTGCTATGCGTACTGGATGAAGGATCCCTGTAGTCATCCTTAACAGGGAATCCACAGCAAACATTTCAACATCTCAGTGAAACCATCTGGATGGACAGATACTACTCAAAGTAAGTGGAAACATATCATTATTTCATTTTTGGTGAAACTGCGCCTTTAATTCACCTCCATAGCCCAACTTGGCTCAATATGAAAAAGAAAAAAATCAGCTATCTAGCTTTGTGTCAAAAAACCAAAAGGCACATTCAAAAATAGATGAAGGGTCCTATTCTCGCTGTAGGTTTTCTAAAAATGATGCCGTTCTCAGAAATGAAATGGAAGAGTTTTGTTTGGTAATCAGTCTGTTGGGAGAACAAAATGTTCTTTTTCCCTCGGCTGAGCTGGAGGCCTTAATATAATCACGGCCTCCCGTAAACGAACTCGCCCCATGACCTCCCACCTGCCAGCATTTACACCCCTTCCCCAAACAGGAGATACTGCCGGTCGCACGTGCAGAGCAGTCCAGGCCTGTCTGCTTCTCCCTGAACTGAACATGACCCTGAGGGAACATGCAGGCAGACAGCAGCCTCAGTGAGCCAGGAGCACAGCCCACCTGGCACAGAGACGCCAGGCCCCAGGCACGAGGGAGAAAGATGTCAAATGCACCGCATCACAGATCAATTACAAATGACATAATTACACCCTCCCCCAACACACACACCTTGCCCACAAACTCCTGAAGGAATACAGAACAATCCAGTTTCATGACTCTTAAACCTTGCAGGGACATTAAAAAAAACTTTTTCTTTGAGGTGGTGGTATCTGAGAAGCTTTTGGAGCTATATTGGTAGGTTCTGCCCCGACACAGAGAGAGAGAGAGAGAGATGGAGAAAACACAACTCCATCTCTCCCTGCCCTTCCTATTGACCTTCATTCTGCTGAGCACCTGTTGCTTGAAGCGGAACAAGACTGCAGGTGGTAGTTTGACCTCGCCAGCCTCCTGGCGTAAAACAAACAACAGAAAAAAACCCCAACATTTATTTCCATTGTCTCCTCCCTTCCTGAAAAAAGGAAGGCTGACCCCACACGGTCTTGTGTCATAGCAACACGACCTTCTTGTCCAGCGGTCTATTCTTGTTTCCTAAATGTGGGTGCCTGTCGTGCACGGGTGTTGAACTGACAGTCTCGGAGGTGGATGAACGGTTAAACTCCACTGCAGGCAGCGCGCACATGCTAACGCTCGCTTCCCCCAGGGTGCAGCAGCGCAGAGCTGAATGGAGGCTTTCTGAGCGGCCCGTCGCTCTGGGCTCCCTGCGGAGAGAAGAAGCCTCCTTTCTTTCACCCGTACATCTGGCAGACGGGATGAAACGCATTCTCCGGTGCAGGCTTCAGGACCACTCAGCCCTCAGCGAGGAAGAACACACAAGGGCAAATCACACACGTATGGGCCTAAATAGGGAACGCAACAAACAAAAAACCTGCCATGGCAGTTAGACGGAAGCGTAGACGTACGGTGCACTCGTGCTCAGCCCACTGTAAGCCTGCTCAATACCACGCTGTGTGAATCCATGTAACACCAAGAGGGAGGGAAGCAGAGCACATCTGGCCTACTTATAATAAAATAAAGGAAAAAAACCCTGGATCATTGTAGAGAAATCTGTAGCATTCATAGCTTTCCCCCTCACTATGCAAATTCCAAAAAGTCTTAATGATAATTGTCACATTCTATACTTCTATAATGCAGGCAAAGCTACATACAGATTTTTATGAACGATAGTAAAACAAATATCAGTTTCAACAATCTCCTGAGCTGAATTAATTTTTTCTTGGCCATAGCAGAACGTTGTGCAGGATGTGGCATTTCCCATCATCCTCTTGGAAGTGATGTCATCAGTGCACTTGCAGACAGAAAGACTGAATCACACACAGCAGGTTGATGCGTCTTCTACAGTGGTGTACACCACAATTTATTGCAAAAAGGATCCGCTCCTCAACAAAGAAGCTTGCCTCAACTTGCATTGATACAATAGGAGAAAAAATATATAGATGGTGAACAATGGGATTTAAAATTTTCACCAAGCAAAGCATGGACATGATCTTTACAAATTACAATACAAAACCATTAAATTATACACCATCCCAGACCTTAAATGACCCCACTCCACCTCCCACCCCAAAAACCCCAAACCCAATTTTGCCCAGCTCCATTCTCCAAAGGCCAGAACCTTAAAAATACAACTTGAAACAAACAGCAGATTAGAAACGGCAAGAGGCACCATTTGAAAATGGTCCTCCTTTTGTGAAAACAGTATAATATTAATGGTGATTTTGAGCAGAGGAGAAATTTCTGAGACTTTACGGCCAAATGTTTGGGGAGCACATCGGCTTCCTCGGGCTGCGTGCAGCCATTTCTGTATCAGTGCGGCTTCATGCACACCTGCAAGAACTCCTCCATCTGCATTTTGTAACTGCTGAAAATTGTACAGAGAAGGCTGGCCCAAAAACATTTTATAGGGATATTAATGTCAGTAACAAACTGTAAACAGCTGACTGACATTTGAAATTGCGAGCATAAAATTACTTTAATGTTAGCTTTAAGCATTAAGAATAAAGATTTTATTATTTTTTATTTAAGTTTAAAAGATGTCACGTGAATCGACACAATCAAATACAAATGACTCCCTCCTGAAAGGAAAGGTAAAATAACGACCCTGGCTGAACTAAAGTGGCTTTTCAAAAACAGAATGATGTAGAGATTTAAATAAAAGTGAAATGACATAAGCTACCACTGCAGGCTTTAGCAGTAAACTGAATTAAGGAGTATTCAACATGTCAGGTCCCTCCAACCCTCTTCTTAAGCTCTAAGAATCATGACAATAATAATAATGGCAACTAAGATGGAGCAAATATGGATAAACATATTCCCTATCATGTCAAAAAGAACTGCAGTTTCAGAAAAAAACACACAGTATAAACACATACACACACTATATGATATATAATATACTCCTGCATCCACACCTACATGCATACTGTACACATTAATAATTGTGCATGTCCCTTTAAAAGTGCACCTTTAGAATTGCACCTTTGTCACCGAATACTTTCTGAAAAAAATTATCAAGTTTTGCTGCAGATCATTTTCAAACACAAACGGTTGTTTTAATCAAAAAAAGGGTCAGCACAATCTTGGAATTCTTTGGTCCGCAAGGAGAGTGCATCATTTCTCTGTTCATTTTAAGAAATGTCTTCCAATCTTCGTCACAATTTTTAAAATTCTGGCCTTTAAAAAGGAATTCCTATTTAAAAAATGAGCCTATGAGAATGCAAAGGCAAACTGGATTAAGAAAAAAAAACAAACAGAGAACAAAAAACAAAATGGAATACATTGGCACCGAATATGCTGTTGTACCCTTTTAAACAAACCACTTATATGCTACAAAATATCCAATGTCGAAAAGTTATTTAATGTATCAGCCATTTCCAAAGTACAACACAATACATCGGCAACAGTAGCGCCACCTTCTGGTGGGTAGAGAACGTGGCAGGGCTGGTGAAATGCGAGGGGTTCGGCTGACACTACTTCTCCTTTTTCTCCACCTCGGTCTCTTCCTTCTGATTGGGCTCAGCTTCCGGTGAGGCCTCCTCGTACCTGGACAGAGGTGAAGAGGAGGTACAGTGAGCGATGAAGAGGCACAATGAGCCAATGACTGAAAATACGGACCGTGGTGTGGCAACCACATACATGTAAACACCCTCTGTGTAAGAGGCCCTACTGTACAAGAGACAAGCAAGCAGTTTACACTGCAGACAACGTCTAAAAGCATTTCACCCCTGTGTGATCATCTTCGAAGACAGCGATGACAAAGCGGAGTGGGTGGGGACATGTGATGAGCTTTTCACAGGCCTGTTTCTAACGAAACCACACAGCTGCGAGAGGGCGAGGTCACATGGACTCCTTTCTGCTGCAAGAGGTCTCAGAGTGATGCATTACAGGTGTGCTGGTGCCTGCTGGCCGCCAAACAGCAAAGCAAAGGAAAGGATGTGCGTTGGCATTCTAAATCTCCCTTACACAACTGGCAAGAGCTCATAAGAAGGCTACGACGGGATGCAAATGAAAAAAAAGGATGGATTAGTCACCGCATGTGCTTCAGTGGACTAACTCTGTGCAGGACGGAAACGGTGAAAGAGCATGGACAGAAGCTGATGGAGGCAGCACAGAATGCACAAGGACGCGTGGCAGAAACGGCTAAAGAAGGGGAACTGGGGTACGGGGGTGTGTGGACTGATCAGACTACAGCAGTACCACTGAAATCCAACCCCCCTCCCCCCAGACTCCTCGCCATCACACTGCCAGAGGACAAGAACTTCCAGAATATTCCAAAGGGGCAAGCTCCTCTGTGAAAGCCAATGAAGTGCCGTGTTGAACTGCCTGCTCTGGAAGGCTGCAGGGCCCTGCTGTAGTAAGTCAACCCCACACACGCAGGGCGGGGCGGCGGGGGGGGGGGGGGGAGGTGTACCTGCCAGGCGAGACTCGGGCCCTCTACAGGGACGAGGGGGTGTGGCGGCGTCGGCGGGGGGAGCAGGACGACTGCTGCATAGAGTTAGCGAGACTGGCGGGAGAGCCGGACACGGTGGGGAAGTGCGTGAGCCGGGGAGTGTGGGGCAAGATCTCGTCCGAAGACTCATAGCTGAGGCGGGGGGAAGCCAGAGAGGATAAACACCAGGGAAAACAGGAGAGAGAGCAAAAGAGAGAAAGACAAGAAAGGGGGGAGAGCAAGAGAGGGGGTGGAGAGGGGGAGAGAGAAAGAAGGAAAGAAAAGCTTTTAAAGATAGCCCCAGTTAGACGGACTAGACCCTTCTGAATACATGTTGCTTTTGGTTGTCTTTGTCATGCTCAAGATAATTAAAAAAATAATAAAACTAAAGCAACACTCTTAAACTCTACACTTCTTATCTAACAGCTAGCAACTAATACCATAAGGCTGGTACACGTAAAACATTGTGCCATGCCACAAAGCCACTCTGAAGGGTCGGTTTGGCTCAGAAACAGCAGGAAGAGCAGGATGACATTAGAGGAAGACAGCAGTGAGAGCAGTCTCGCGGGGAGGTCAGGTGACTGGAGGCCAAACAGAGCCGGCTGCATTCCCTCTGGCAGCAGGTGCTGTCCCCAAGGACGGCGGCCGGGGGCTGCCATGGCGATTATCGGCAGACACGTTCCTGGCGGGAGCGAGGGCATGGGGAATGTTCGCGCCACCGGCAGTGAGCACTGCCGTGCCGTCCCGTATTTGGGCTCCGGTTCGGCGCGGAGCGCAAGTCAGATACCCGCATACCCAGCCCTGTTATGACTAAGTCCCCACTTCCACTGCCGGTCACAGATTAAACCACACACACCTGACTCAGTGTGTGAAGGGTCAGACCAGCAGCCTCTTACACCATGAAGGACAGAGGTGAACACGGCCAGCCCGCCTGCTTCCCGGGTGAGAGATGGGGGAACCAGAGATGAACAAATGCAGAGGGATGGGAGGATGATCGCAAGGAGGAAGAACGTTGGGCAGGCATACGCATTTGAGGGTGAGACTACTGGGAGAGGAAGAGGAGTACACTGCTTCTTTAAAAAGATGTACAGCACACAGACTTCAAGGCCAAGATACAGATTTCATGCCTAGTCCAGGACTTAAATAGCTGACATGACTGCCAACTGACAATATACTGAATCCAGGACTTGATAATTCAGTGTAATTGTACACACACAGCTCTTTGGTAAAAGAGTACAACTGCCAATTGTGCATATTTAGACGAACAGAACCTCAGCAACAAACTGATTTCAATATCAGTTCATTCAACGTATTGTGTATCAAGAGCCGACTTGAAGTTAAATAATTGCAGGTGCTATATTGTGTGTTCACTTGATGAGAAATGATACAAAGCAGCTAACGACTGCTACCTAGATAACTAGCAAATGAATGGTAAATGAATGATAATCTTACTTTCATAAACACTATATAGCCAATGACGAGATAAGGATGAAGTCAGAAGACGAGGATGCGGGGGGGGGAAAAGACAAATGATTTACCTGAACATTTCAGTCAGTTCTCCTTTAAGCAGCGCAACAAGTACTGGAAATCCGATGCATGCTGGGACCAGGTACAGCAAGGCAGGCTGGGAAGGAGGACACAGATAACCAATGATGATTAAGGGAGGAGAATAAGGGAAGTGTGAGCACTGTCTCAGCACTGTGCACAACACTCACCTGTGCACAACACTCACCTGTGCACAACACTTACCTGAGCATGCTTGAAGGTGTGCATGACAAAGATGGTGAGGCCCAGGCCGAAGATGTAGGCCAGGAAACTGGTGTAGAAATAGGTCCTTGTGTTCTTCTTAAGACTGAAGGCCGAGAGCACAGAGAGCAGTTAAATACTAATGCTCGTTGAACTGGTAAGCAGCAGGAAATTTCTGTAGCTAAAATACCAAAATTACTCAAATAGCATGTTCCTCACCTGACATCAAAACGCAGCAGCAATGCAATAAAGATTCCTGAAAACAGAATTATATATAATTATCATTATAATTAAAGAAACCATAACACACAAAACCAAATGTTAACATCATGTATTTACAGTACTGTACAGGATTTAAAGAAAAAAAGGCATCATAGCACCCTCTGGTGGAACTGCCAAACAGACCAGGTTGGTTTCTGACCAATGTGAGATTAAACTAGGGGAGCCCTACTCTAGGTTTTAGGGGATATCACAAAACAGGATTACGGAATTTTCCGGCTGACTTTTGGAAAATATGTCTTGCCTGGAATGACGATGTCACCCAAGCCCAGCATGGCGAAGTTACTGGCCCCCAGTCCCCTTTCCAGCAGGTCCTGGGGAAACACCACTGAAACACACAAGAACACACAGTGTTAGAGGGACATTTTTATTGTCATTTTCCTGGCTCATTATTCATTACCATAACTACATGTTTTCATGTGTGTTCCTGGGTTTAATAGTTTTTTTAGCTATTAAATTTTTTTATTTTTTTTTACTAATACTTATACTTATACATTTATCTTCGCCTATATCTCCCAAACAGAAAGACAGAGGTAAATTTATAGATGGGCACACAGTCCAGAACAGTTTGCTGAGTGCAGCCAAAGCTTTTATTTAAAAAATAATAATAATGATAATAATAAGAAGGAGAAATGTTTGTTTCTATAAATGACCTGATGGGTAAAATGACCTAAAGAATAATGTAAAAAAAAAAAAAAAGCAAAGTTATTATTGTAAATGTAATCATTAGGTAGCAGTTCTTGACAACAGATATTTTGGCAGAACATGATTACCCTAGAGAAAAGCACTGGAGTACCTTTGGGTTATTCGATATACTGTTCGTCACATAAACAAACAAAACAAATAGGACAAGGTGATCTTTTGCAACTGATTTTCTGGCTACCTCCAGTGGCAGAAATCCTTAGAAATGGGAAATCATCAAGCCAGCTGTTACAAAGGCAAAATGCCAATTGCAAAAAGGCAAATGACAGCAAAAAAGACCAGTGGGAGATCAGGAATACATCTCTGTCACCTTGACAACAAACATAGCTCCAGGACAGTTAAAAAGGACACGTGGATTCCTGAGAGGCATCACTCTTGGTCCACATTCCCTCTCAGAGGCGAGAAAAGTGTGAAAGCAATAAAAAGAAAAATCCTGAGTTTGCAGGAATCTGCACTAATCTGCATGCCCCGTCTATAAATCTCCCAGCTATGCAATGATCTTTCATCCGGTAGCTGGGTCTCAGAGGTGAGTGAGTGTGCATCCACTGCATACTGAGTCCAAAGGACTACGCGTTGCAATGATACAGGGCTTTCTGTCACTGTCGAAACACGTACAGCCTCAAGAATAACCGCACAGCACTCTCTCACTGTTTTCAGTTCTGTGATAGCTCAGCAAACCACTTTGGGGAAAGGCTGTGAACTTTTCAACTCCCATTTCATTTCTTGCAGAGATGGCAGTAGTGAGGGATAGACCTGGGGAATCCTGCACTGCATTGTGAAAGTGTGCCATGTTCAATATGCCAGTGCAGCGTTTGCGTTAGCCTGCTGACAATTAAAATATCAGTATCATTACTTACATTTTATTGGCGCTTCAAATGACTTGGCCACTGTTACCATGACATTGGTGCCAAAAACCTGTAACAGAAAATCTTTTTAAGCATTTACACTTAAGTTACAGGATAAACTAAGCTATCCAAAATATTCCCTGTAACAATATAAGCATGCAAGCTAGTTGGACAACAGTAGTGAATAAGACAAGAAAACCTATTCTTACATTATCATCCTTAAATCTGAGAGCAGCACATCCCGTGCACCTAAAAACACTCAAGTGTGCCCATAAACATTAATGGTTCGTGAAAATGCCTCCAACAGCAGCCAGCATGCAGTTTTCCACTGGCAGGTGAGTGGTGCTCGAATGCGGTCCAGTCTCACCGGCTGAATAACCGGACACCTTTGGCAGGCTGTGAATCACAGTGCAGGCCCTCCGGAGTGGACTCACCCAGAAGACGTCGTACACAAACAGGCCCCCGAGGAGGATGCAGCCGGTGCTGACGTTGTTGAGGTGCAGCAGCTCTACGCCGTTGAGAGCAAACGCCAGTCCAAACAGATTGTTGGCAATCCAGTGCTGCCACACAAACACAATTACACAGCTCAATTTACAGGGCATGGTAATTAGGAGACTACAGGTAGTGTACACTATATGCAATGAACCTCATCTAAGTATTGCTTAGAATCTGTTCAGCTCCATATAGTAGGGTCAGTGGGGGTTTTGGTCCCCATTTTAAAAAAATGAGAACCAAATGTCAAACCCCCACCAAATGTTCAGTATATAACTGTCCCACTAAATTCTATGTTATACAAGGACAAATTACAGAAGTAATTAAGAATTTCTGGACAGTCCCATAGTTGAGATTCACAGGTATGTGTGTATTCTGAATCACTTAAGCTACATTTGTAATTTACCTTCTTGACGATGTACCAAACTCCCACCACGCTGCTCATACAAAGGCACACCAGGTCTTTGGTGTCAAACTCGTAATTGACGATTTCTGTGAGGAAGAGGAAGCAGGCTGTCAGAAGGGCTCAGCACACTGCCAGTATACCTCATCTGTTAGAACCATGGAAATAACCCTGTCTGCAAGAGGCAAGCAGGAAAGTGGGAAAGGGCGTTTTCCCCCCTCATCGTCCCACAGAAAATGTGAACGTCAAAACTGTAACGGAAGGATGCAGTGAGAATGTAGGCATATCCTCTCACCCACAGTGAGTTACATGAGCGCATACATTAGATACAGGTTCACCAATGAACGGTTTAGTCATCAGGATCACCACCAATAATAGCTTTCAATACATCATCTTGCAAAATAGAGTTAGATGCCACAGAGCAAGTAGAGCATATCGTATTATTAGAAGGCAAATAGGTTGGGGGATGTGGTTTTAGATTTAGCATTGATGCAGCTAGAAGCACATGTAAAGTGTTTAGAGTTCAGGTAAACCAAGATGGTTTAAATGGGTAGATTTTCAGTCAGAGGCAGTGACTGTGCTGTCCTGGTTGTAGTGGAGAGATCTCATCTCTGAGGGGCCAGGATAGAGATGTGACAGAGCGGGGACCCTTCAGGAGGGGACAGAGTAAGGCAGCCAGTGGGGCAGCACGGTAGGAATGCAGAGTTGGATAACAGATCGCAGGCAAGAGGGAGCGGTTCCTCTCTCTGCACCACAGGCCAGGACAGGAGATTGATATTTTATTCAGTTCACCACCTGCAGCCAGCCTCACCTTCCTTGTTCTCCCCTGTATCCTGGGTGAACAGCAGTTGATACTGCTTGTTGGGAAGGGTAGTAGGGAACGCTCTGTTCATGAACGGACTGAAACACAAAGAGGAGGAGAGCTCAGGGCAGGCTGACCCAGCCAATCTTTACAGTCCAACAATGAGTCTTATAAAGGTGCAAGCAATGTAACAGTATGAAAACGGTCTGCTACCTTATGGTGTGAGACAGAGCCAAAATCCCCAGTACAAAGAAATACATTGATAGCAGCAAGTTGATGTATTCTTGAGAAAATACCTGAAATGAAAAAAATCCAAGTTAAATGTGCGAACTCAAAATATTTTTTTTTCGGTCATACAATGTGATGGAACAAAATTTTTGACCAGAAGAAAGGGCTCTACTGATCCATTATTACATATACTGATAGCATTCTGTCTAAATCAACTGGGGAAATGGGGATGCTTTAACTCAAACAGGAGGGTTGTCTCCAGGGATTTAAGAGAGAAAATAGCTTACTTTGAAGAAGAGATACAATCCAAACAGGGTGCAGCTGGCAATTATGGGAAACCGGGCAGCATCTCGGCTGGTGATGGTCTCTGGCATGTCCGAGGAATTCTGGGAAGAGAGAGGAAAGTAAGGAGTCGGACCATCAGGGCAAACGAGAAACAGGCTTTAAAAGGGACATATGCGCATTCCTAAAGCAAACATAACCCCAATCCCAAAGTCCTTCTGAGGTCCTCCCCATGGCAAAGCAAACAAGATAGTAGAACCGATCTCGGGGGGCGACATTCGCTCAGGAGGTTAGAGCGGTGGTCTAGCAGTCGGATGGTTGCCGGTACGATTCCCGGCCCTGGGTGTGTGGAAGTGTCCCTGAGCAAGAGGCCTAACCCCCTGCCTGCTCCCAATGAGCTGATTGGTACCTTGCATGGCAGCCTATCGCTGTTGCTGTGTGAGTGAATGATCGGCATCAACTGTAAAGCAGAAAACAAATACAATCCATTTACCATCAGATAAGGTGCTACTTACTCAACCCCCTTTAAAGTACTGTTATACCTGACACTGACAATACGTCAGTTCCCCCTGTAATCAACTGCAGGCCCATGTGCTAAAGAAGCACATATGTACACCGCGCTTCTCAGATAGACTACACCAAACACAGGCAAATCAAGGACTAGGGCTCATGACAAAGCTGTCCTTCCCATGTTACTTTTCTCCAGCTTGTTCGCTTATATGCATGTATGCAAATGCTGCTGATCCCGAGCTGACAGCCTTCATTTTATACAGTATTCATGAAGTCTCTGTAATTGGAGACTGAAGTGCCGCATGTCACA
This sequence comes from Conger conger, assembly GCF_963514075.1. Taxonomy (NCBI): domain Eukaryota; kingdom Metazoa; phylum Chordata; class Actinopteri; order Anguilliformes; family Congridae; genus Conger; species Conger conger. Next base: position 29,918,878 of record NC_083769.1, read on the forward strand.
TGCTGAAGGTAATCCCACTGGGTTTGTAAAGAAAATTAGAAAGCTTTCATAAAATAGGTCAAAGTAATATAATTGGTAATGTGTGATTGAGGAGTATAACTGACAAGCATTTAGAATGCACATCGCTTTTCCCCCCGGCTTTTTCCGATATATCTTAATGCTGGCCTGACCTTAAGCATATTTTCCTCACCTTTACCATGCATTGCAACACACAATCTACCCAGTCTGGCACCAACAATCATTCCAAGGTCAAAGTTACTTAGATCACATTTATTCCCCATTCTGACATTTGGTCAGGTCAAGAGGTTCAGCCGATTTTCAGATCAAATGTCAGAATGGGGAAGAAATGTGATCTAAGTAACATTGACCGTGGAACGATTGTTGGTGCCAGACTGGGTGGATTGTGTGTCGCAATGAATGGTAAAGGTTGGGAAAATATGCGTAAGTTCAGGCCAGAATTAAATATAATATTTGCATTAACAGGCTGGTGTACAGGTCTACCAGGGGGAGTCGCAGTTATACTATGGCAAGCAAAGTGCTGCCTCACCCAGACAAGACCTGGGGTTCATTCCTATCACTTATTTTATCTGTCCTCGTGTGACCCAGAAATGAATCGATGTCCACCATCTGTAAGGACACTCCATACCTATAAAAGCTCCTCGGGAGGAGCAAGGAGGGATACATTCTGATATGGTTTCATTTTGGCCTGACCTTATGCATGTTTTCCTCACCTTGACCATGCATTGCGACACACAAACATGAAAGTATCTATATATACTGCAAGTAACTGGGGGAGTCGCAAGTATGGCAGGCAAAGAGCTGCCTCTCTCACATGAGATCTGGGGTCCACCCCAATTGCTTATTTTATCTGTCCTCACGTGACCCAGAAATCCATCGAGGCCATTTCAGTCTGTTACATGCTGCAAAGATCAGAGAACATCGCTGACCTATTCTGGTAGAACTTCCATTTTTTATTCACTTTTCCAGGTTTACAAGACAATGAGGGTATGATACACAAGTCATATGATGTGCGTAAGCAACAGATATGATCTGCACAACCTAGTGTTGGTCCAAGGTATTTTCCAGTCTGGAGGATATCGGTGTCAGCAGCACAACTGGTATTGAATCTCCCTAAATACACATACACTGCCCCGACTCACCTGCCTTGACTTGCTACACTGCTGTTCCATGTTGCAACCATCTGTAGCCAATTGCAAATGCTGAGAGGCTAAGCCCAGCATTTTGGCATACACGCAGTGACATGCGGAACTGCTAAGCCGACCACAAAGGATAGTGCAACATGCAAATAATCTGAATTTCAGATGGAAATGCTTGTGGGAGAGGCACAGCCAGCTGAGGCACCTGTGCAGAGTTGTGTAGTGCGCCCTATCACCTAGATCCAAGCCTGGATGCCAGTGCCAACTGGAGCCTGGAGTAGGTGTAGAACTGGAGTAGGTAATCAGCCAGGAGTGAGTATTTGAGCTTCCTCCAATTTGTCACACACAAGCAGTCAGCTTCATTGGTTTCAGGACCTGTAGTCTGTCTGCAACAGCTATGCAGTCTTTCTGCAAAGCTCTCCTGTGTTTTGGAGGTCACATGTACAACTGGGAGACTCTCCCAAAGAGAGAGCAGAGCTGTGACTAGACATTCGAAATTGGCATTAAAAAACCCCAATGTGCGTGTGTGCTTGCGCGTGCGTGAGCACGTGTGCGGGGGGAGGGTGGTGGTGGCTTAGAGGAAGCGGACACCATTCAATATTCAAAATAATGAAGAATCATAAGAATAATGGTATACATGTGTGTATGATTTTAGCTGAATCTGAAAAGCACCAGGACCACTTTACCTTCTCTTCTATTGCAATTACATCTGCCGTTGGGGCAACTGTGAAATGGCTATGGAAGTTTGAAATTAACCTTATCTGGCACAACAGAGAAAAATGCATCAGGGAGATCCTGAAAGACAATAATCCATCATGGGGAATAACAACAGCAGCAGCCCCCAGATGCAAGTTTGCACCGAGAACCAAGAAGACCGAATTCCACAAGCATGCATCGTGCACACACAAACTTTGTACTAACTATTGACTGAACTGGAACCTCACTGCCTATAAAAAATGTATATAAGAATATTTAAAAAAGTAACCAAAAGACAAGCAGGTAGACTTCTGCAGGTAGAGTCTCTGGGGTCCCTGATGCTGGTATAGCATAAGAATAAATGATTCTGAACCTATACTGGCTTTGTGTTTTTCATCCCTCCCTCATTCTTGATTCCTGAGCCATGTGCCACAACAAACCTTTTGTTCCTACCCAGAACTGTGACGATAAGCAAAAAAAACTGCCAAAGTTCTGTGCTATTTATTTGACATCCTACACACAGACTCTGAGCAGATACAGGAAAGTACACTAGCTCATCTTGTGCTGTAAAGAATTTGCAGAGAAAACCTTGGGGTAGTAGATCAAGGAACAGGGTTGGTCCAAACCAATGAGCCTACACTTCCTGGCACCAACTGTTACTTGAAGTCTGATGCAGTGTTATAGATCTGGGTACAAGTTAAGCTTCATGGCTGTATGTGTTCTTCACAAGGCACTTCCTAAGAAGGTACGAGATTAGGAAAGGTGGTTATGACCATTTTAGGGAAGATTTTACATGGCTGACCAAATTCATATCTCTCTATAACTGCTCTGTCTAAGATCGGATAATGAAACTTATGGGGACATTTGAATAAATCCAGGTCTAGATTTCCTATTTCCTTCAAAGTCAGAAAAAGTACTAAAGTGAGTTGATATGAGCAATCTACTTCAGTGACAGACTGGTAGCGTTAATGGCCGTCACTGCTGACAGATAGTGCTGAGCTAGGCTGGTCTGAGGTACACACCATTTGCAGCACCAAATGAAAATAATCCTATGCAGTTAAATGTACATTTGTCACAAATGAAAACTAAGATTTCCGTATGTAAAATCATTTGGTTGTGTACTATCATAACTAATACTCACTCTGGACTGAAAACCGTAATCACTTTCTGCAGCAACCTATGGAGTAAGTATACAAAGACATTTAGAACAAGACAACCGGCATTCCCATGAACCAACCCCATGCGTTTAAGCCCTGGACACCAAAAGCACCAGAAACTGTTAATTTTCACCAGCCCAAGAGCCACGTGCCAGTCTGGCACTGTCAATGCATCACAACGCCCACAAACCATGCATTCCCACGAACCTTGTGCACATCATAACTGCAGGTAGCTTAAATGGCAGGGTGTTATGTGAGTAAGTACTGATAGTATTGATTCACCTCATTTTGAACTTCATTACTGATGACAGTTAAACTGTAAAGTTATAATTCAACTTCACGTTTATTAGTCGACCACACAAAAAGTTCAGATAAAGTTGGAGATGCGAATTCAAGACTTCAAATCCACATCGTAAACCAACTTGTAAACCATTCATTCGTGGATTGTAAGTTTTATATCACGTCCTCCAAGACATAGTTCGACGAGCAGTGTTATGGCTAATGTTCACGGAGTAAAACTAGCTGACATGACATGTATGAATTTAACCATTGAAAGGCCTAGGTGACATGACAGCAAGCTAGCGAATGCTGACGTTTCCTTTAACGATACTTCATATGCTAACGTTAGTTTTCTAGGAAGCCTAATCAAAACTGTATCCAATGGTCTAATCTCTGCAAATCAGATACATTCCAAGCGTTTTAGTTTGGCAATTGGATTTATACAAGCTCGATAACTGGGAAGAATTGCAACAATCAAGAAATGTTTCAGCCATTTGAACATGTAGCTCCAGAATTAGTTTCAACTATGCTAGCGAGCTACGTCCCAACACAGCGATAGCTATTCAGCTCATACGTGTTGGATGAGGCCTGAAACCGTTAGTGTAGCTAGCAAGCCAGAGAGATCGCACTTGGCTTTCGGAGAGATTCGGAGCTAGCTCTTGTAAGTTAGCCTATGCTATAACATCACTAATTTAGCTAGCCTCGCTAGGTAGGTAGCTAGCTAGCAGTTTTTATTTCAATTGATATTAGCTGAAATTATGCATTCGGTAGTTTAATAGTTCTCACTAGCTAGCTAGGTATCAAAATGACTAAATTCACTGAATTACAAGGGGACCGCATTCATTTCGCCGATACACCCAAGACGTTGTGCTATTGTTATCTTCGCATGCTAACGTTACACTTTCCCCTAATAATACCTCGTTAGTATTTGTTACCTTGCTCTTGGAGCAGCTGACAGACCGCAGGGCACCGAAGAAGATTGGCAACAGAGCCATAAAAACAAGGCTACCATATGCGAGTGCCGTGCCTTCAGGTGTAGAAACAAACTTGGTAACAGTAGCGTTGATGGAGTCGGTAGCATTGGCGACAGTATCATTCATGATGCTATCCAAAACCGGAGAAGTTGTCTCACTAGGTAATGCCGATCCTTGGTCGACATCGGCCATTTTTGCGAGTAATAACTAGGTTTCAATGAACTAAGGGAGGAAAAACGTGTAATGTTACACACGATCTGTTCTTTTAAAAATTAGGGACTCCTTCAGCACTCTTCTTCCGTGCCCCGTTTTCCTAAGGCCACGTTTCTTAACACTCTCCGGGATCTGACATCATCACCGGTGTAAAACATTTGCAGCATGGGAGGAGCAAGGGAAATGATGTCACACACAGTTCATCGTAACAACCGCTTTCTGTTATTTATTTATTTATTTATTTATTTTTACCGGTGAGTTGACCACCAATCTTGAATATCATGGAACGTATGCTAGTGTAGCACAGCAATCCAGGATGGTTTTGAAAAGTTTTTAGAAAAGAGCAGCAGAAACAATGACAAGTTTCAAACTAATAACAGCCGATAGTAATAAGACAAGTTGCTAACTATGGCTAGCCTAGCCATAATCCCATAACCACACAGGCATGTCACCTACGTTAGCTAACGTTGTCGTAAAATGTATTATGACTATGAAGAATCCCTGACTTGTAATATTCTGGACAGATATGACTGCAAGCGAAATCTACAAGTATGATATTTCTCGATATAATTGTATTGCCGTGGTTAGACGTTACTGTTCTTGCGGGCCAGGCACGAATACATTTGAGGAAAGCGTAACACCAGTTGTCCAAAGTGCGGCGACAGCAACAATGATACATTTCGTTTGCAGTAACAGATATGTCCACAGATCTTGTAAACAAGGGATTCGTAACAGCCTCAATACATTTTATGACGACATTACATCAAATGCTTCTTTTTGTATATGTATGTTTTTTTTAAAGGTTAAAGGATGTACTGCTACCTAAAATATATATATATTTTAAATCCCTCCATTGAGTGGTGAGTTCGCGAGCAGAGATGTCTGGAGGAAGCTGCATCCGTTTATGACATTTGACATTTAACACAAACTTGTGCATGTGTAGTTTCGCAGATATTCTGTAAATAATTGTTAAGAAGGCCGTGAGAGGCATCACAGAAGGCAAGTTTGCAAACTGCATTGTGTAATGTAATGGACGCGGTTGATCTGGTTGCACTTATCGAATTCCCCTACAAACTGTCTAATTGTGGCACTTTTCTCCTCCAGCCATAACCATCCATCTTCCGAACCTCTCAACTCAACACACAATAGTGCAGAAGGCATGTTAGTGAGATGCAGTGAAAAGTCATAAATAAAACAAACCAAGTTCTAGTTGTGGTAGAAGAATGCTCTTCTTTTCTTAAATTATTAAAATGTAGAAAATATTTCATAATGTTGTCTGTCCAATGCCATCATATTACATTTTAGGTGTAACAATGGGTAGGTCTTCTTCCAGGGTTGCCATGCGTTACATCTCAAAACTAGTGCCCAGAAATAATGTAAAATGCACAACATACAAGCACGCATAAAAATGACAGTACAAAGCATTTTAAATAGAAATTTGTATTTACATCAATATTAACATCGAGAAACAAGTAAGAAAAAAATGCAACAGTAATTTACATCCTGAAATTATGACAGCTTAATTTTAATTTGTTACTTTTTGTCTTTTTCGTTTAACAGAGTACAGAGCGAGGAGGATTGTTTTTCTTTTTTCAACAATTAAAAGCAGAGCGCAGACAAAAATCCTGCTGTATTTTTTGTATGCTTTTCTATCTTTTACTCCATTAAGAATAATAAAAAAATCCACTTGGCTTCATCTTTGAAGCAAACTCAGTCCTTACTATTACTAAATAAAAAGGCAAAAAAAAAAAAAAAAAAAAAGACAGCTATTGTCTTAACACTTGCAATTCTGGTGTCATTCTAATGGATGGGCTAACATTTACTTTTGTTTTCACAAGGAGTTTAAATTTCACTGCAATGTTTGATAACCAGACATAGGGTACAGCAATGAGTCTCTAAAACACCCTCTTCCCCTGCAAAACTGCAAGGGGCTGTTCACTGGCCATTTACTTGAAGAAAGAAAATGAGCAAAGTAAGCATGACTGTTGCAGACCAAGAAACATATTAATTCTACACTGTATCATACAATATACAAAATAATATAATATATATTCATATGCATCTGTGTGTACATTAACGTACACATGCAGAAATGCATGTAGACCATCAACACCAGAAACTATTTGAAATACAGGAAAAAAAATCTTTGGATTGCGCATGTCCTACAAGATAGACCTCTCAGAGAGTATCAAGTGTAAAGAAAGGCAAATCAAAATTGAATGAAATTAAAAAGGCCCGAAGGGACCTTATTAAAGACTAAGGAGAATAATGAAATAGATAAAAACCATCCCCAATCTCAACCCTTTCTCTCAATCCTAATATATGTAAGCACCACTAAAATGAAAACATGTTTCACAATCTGTCCCAAACCTTCTTTGATATTTTGCGGCATGTGCACAGCAATTTTAAGACAGGTCATGGACTCGGATTTGAACTCTGAGTTGTAAACTTGACCATGGCTGCTTTCCACACAGTGAATGATGTTGGTGAGAAGGCAGTGCCAAATCTTAAGAGAAGATTTCGGCACAGCTAATGGGCGAAATGTAATTCTCAGAAAGGAATGGAGAATTATCAGATTTGTGTAGTTGTATACCAAGCCAATCCCCACAGCCATTAGAATGGGAATATCCTGTGTGTGCCTTACTTGTTTGTCCCACCTGTCCAGCTGAGAAAGTTTATAAAAAATCTTTGCTACGTTAAAATGCAATATCAAAGTACAAGCTCACTCAGCACTTTAACTACCCTCCTGGAAACAAAACAATTTCATGATTATAATTTCAGAAATAAAAAGTGCCTTTCTTAAAAGAATAAAACTGCCTGGTTGTTTTAGCTTTTGAAATACATATTTATAGATGAGCAATGGTGAAAGACGGCCCACTTGCTTTTACTTCCCAAAATGAAATATTGGAAATAAGCTGTATTGACCTACAAGACAGAATAAGAAAATTATACTTTAAATATCAAGCCTTACAATCTGTGCAAAAATGGTATGTGACCTACAAAAGCATATAATACATTTTAAGCATATTTACAATTCATATTCACAGACAGGAAAATTCAAAATGTGTGACATCACATGTAATACTGCAGTACCTTTGCTTTGAGTAGAGGATGCTCCATGTCAATTTCAGCCTAAAGCATAGAGATTATTGCTTAAATCTGCATAATATAGACATCTGTGCTTACTGCTTTTCATTTATAACCTTTTTTCAATTTAAATGGGTCCCTGTTTAGAAAAAAATAAAATAAAAATGACAAGGTTTGCTGTGTGCATTAATTTTTGAATAAGGCTATAATGACCAAGAAATATTGCAACAATCCTTCCAATATCAACCTTTCTGTAAAGTGCAACCGCAAGTAAAATATTTTTGCGTAGTACCTTAACCCATCGCATTTCAAAGTGAGTGTTCCCACATCAAAGGCTAAATGCTGCATGATGTACATTCTACATATGAGGTGACCTTTTCACGCGGTGTTGGATGAAACCATTTTCCATGTGGTCAGGTTAGTGAAGGTACCTCCAGTGGGGAAAAGACACAGCCCAGAGATAAGACCCCTCTACAAAAACTATATATAGACTCTGAAGACATGAGCCACACACAGTGAGCGTGTGTGTGTACACGTGTGCGTGTCTGTATGTGTGTGTGTGTGTGTGTGCGTGTGTCACAGTCCGTCACACATTTACATATGTAGTAGCCCCCACCCGCCTTGTGTCAGCACGGTGTGTATCCAGTGGGATTTGTCCTTAAGGTGAGAAACTGCACATACTGGGCCAGGTGTAGAGGAGGAGGGCTCAGTCTATTAGAATGAGCACAGAGAGGCAAGCCTGCACACACAGAGCACGCGTTTCTCCATAGGGTTCACAGTGACTCTCCGCTTGCACACAGGCAGCTCTGCTCCAAGCTCAGCAATACTTCTGCAGGAGAAGGGATGGACAGATTTACAACATGTCACTGTGTTTTGATCTAACTGACAACACAATTATAAAGAAATTTTAATAAATTGGAGAGTACTTCAAATGTACATTGAATTTCAAGGATGTGTCACTCAATACAACAAAGAGCCATTTAAAACCTGGAAGACTACAGGGCCTGCTTGCTCAGGCACGGACTCCTAATTGTTCGAATGAAGTCATTAATGGAAATGCCAAAACTGTTCCATCTTAAAAACAGTCTCTCTCAAAGATTGGAATTTAACACTCTTGCATGATCATAATGCCCAACATCAAACAAATTACCAACAGCAACAGTGCACCCTGACTGGCAACGACAAAGGCAGGCACTGGAACGTGGCCACAGGAATTAATTCAGACATACCTGATCAGGTCCCATTGGCATCCGCCCCATACCCATGGGATTCATGCCCATCTGCCCTGGCATCTGCCCCATATGGCCCCCGCTGCCGTTGACTGGCATGGATCCATTCATCATCATGGCCCCGTACGACCCCGGGTTCCCTTGCTGAGCAAACTGCTGCTGGGAGAACGAACTGCAACACACAACAATCAGGTTACCAGCTTCCACTCTCAGGCTGAGGCTTACATCAGATTTCAGCCTCACAGCACAAATGTGGAAAAACAAGTGAACATACGGTGTCAGCAGTGTGGAGCAGCTATTAGAGAAGACAGAACCTATAGCCAAACGGTTTCAGGTTCCAAACTTGAACATGAAGCTTATACTTGATAAAACATTGAGCATTAACAAATAACTCATTAATTTAAAAGTAAGCTGTGTAGTGTATGAATGTATGCCAAACATACAAAGAAGTCACTTCTGAGACACACGTTGTACCAGCAGTTTTTTAAGCTGGTATGTATGCTGCTTTTATTATCGTTGGCTGGCGACGTACTTATTTCGGGGCATGCCTCCCTGTGGCCAGCCCTTCATCTCGGCTGTCTGGTACATGGGACCACCCTGGGGGTGCTGTTGCATCATGGGATTCTGAGGTGGGCCCAGACGACCTGACATCATCGCGTTGGGCGGGCTGCCAGCCGAACGGACAAACGAGGGGTCCCCCTGCTGGTTCATCCCTAGTAAGTGACAAAAGGGTCAGTCTTGGCACACAATTCATTTCCATCCCCTCTGACTTTCAATCAGTCCCTCTGCAGGTACACACAATTGCCACTAGAGGGAAGCAAACTTTGTTCAACACTACTAAGTGTACAAATGAGACAAGACTGAATAAAACTGATGCTGTAGTGAGCATCTCACCATAGTTACCCCCATAGGCGAACTGCTGCTGTCCTGGCTGGTTCATGGGGGGACCACCCATGGGGTTGTCCATTCCGGCGGGGGCAGTGACGTTGGGAGGGGGGCTGAACCCACCGGCGGCCGCTGCTGCAGCCTGCTGCTGCTTCTGCTGCATCAGCATCATCATCCTCTGCCTCCTCAGCTGGTGGTTCATGATCTCTCTGCTCCTCTGCGCCATCATCTGGGCGTTCAGGAACCCAGGCTAAGAGCAGAGACCAGTATGATCACCTCCCAATGCCCACACAGTTACAACACAATAATGCCACAGTCACAACACAATAACCCCACAGCCACAACACAAAAACTCCAGTCACAATACAATAACAACAGTCACAACCTAATGCCAATGTTCACACTTTCACAATAAATGAAAAGAAAGTTTTATATTTCAAATTCAAAACGGAGGCACGTACTGATACTGGTCTGTTAAGTCCACGCATTTCATAATATTTCTTAAAGTAGTTTTTTTTTGAAAGATTAGTAAAAAAAAAAAAAAATCTTGAAGTGAGATTAATCTATCTCTCACTTGAGCAAGTTAAGGCCCGTACCTGCCCTCCCATGCCTGGCTGCATGCCCGGTCGAAGCACAGGGTTCCCCCCCACTGCAGTGCCCTGGCGACTCTGGTTCATGAACTGCAGAAGGGGAGATGCCCACAGCACATGCATTTACGTCACAGAAATAAAACTGAATAAAGGCCTGACTGTACACTGCCACAGGCCTGTGATGTGACACAGGGACAGGGAAAGCTACCTGCTGGCCCTGCAGTCTCTGCTGCAGCTGCAGCCTCATTGGCTTGGTGGTGAGCATGCGGGGGCGCATGCTGGCGCGGGGGTGCATGCCCGCCATGGGGAAGTTGCCCTGCGGGCCCATCTGGTTCATCATGGGGTTGAAGCCGCCTGGTTGGCCCTGCATGTGGTTGGTGTTGTATCCAGGCTGCATGGCCATGCCGGGGGGACCTGGGTAACCCTGGCTGTACATGGGCTTCTGGTCCATCACCATGGAGGGATCCTGCCCCGGGAAAGGCTCTGTCGGCTGCTCTCCACCCTGACCCTGGAGGGGAAGGGACACACACGCAAATAAATTCACCAAACACACATTCCAATACTGTCCCCTTTAAAGGTCTGAAGTGTAAATTCAAACTTAAATGGGTACCAAGAGCAGGTTCCTGAACATGAACAAGCAAAGGACAATTCAATCTTTTTCATTTAGAACATTTATTTTGGTCACAATTCACTAGAAGGGTTCAAGATTTACAACTGTCCATTATTATATTTTCCCAGACTCACAACAAATGCCTCTCAAATCAAGGACACACCAAACTACATTTATTGAGCAAAAACTTTTCCAGTAACCACATACAAGTATACGTGACTGCACCAACTCTGTTGTGCACTAAAGTAACAATGACATTGCTAGCAAGCTAAGTCTTCATTATTTTGAGTGATAAGCAAAGTTTTAGCACAACTGGTGATATAATGGTGCCTTCGTTATACAAATGAGCACATCAACACATTTCACAGAGGCTGCATATGTCTGATGAGAGGAAGTTAACTTAACTGCAGGGGGAAGAAAGAAAACCTTGCAAAATCTCAACATGTATTAGCTTAGTGCTATGACAGTTCAATATTTAGACTGGAGATGCAGTGTTTTTAACGCAGTAAGAAAACATGACATCAGAATTACTTGAAGATACTAAAACAATGAATGGAAAATTCCAATATATAAACAACTGCTTGATGCAGTGGACGTGCATGTCAAAGGGCACATGACCTGACCATCCTGTTCAGGAACACAGACAGAGTGACCTGGCGAGACTAACCTGGCTGACCAGATCCGGGATGCCCAGGGCGCGGTCAATCTCCTCCAGCGCGATCACGTCCGTGTTGTTCAGCAGCGAGTCCAGCTGGTCCAGGAGGGCCCGCTCGTCGCTCTGCCCCTCGCTGGTGGAGGGGGGCACCAGGAGCTCGTCCAGTGTGTTCCCAAACTGCGCCCTGAAATGCATCAGGAAACTTCCATTACTGCTTCTGCCCAGGGAGTCGGGCACATCATTCAGGTTTATCACACCGTGTCCTCAGGAGTGCCCTGAATGATCTGTATAAACCGCCTGCCTGGTTGAAGTACACAACAAGGTCAAACACTTGGTAGACTCAAGATTAGACTCACTGACTGAAGACTTATTCTGGATTCTAGATGCATTCTGGGCCTGTGCTCCTGGGCAGCAGCCCCAAATGCCACTGAAAGATCAGTGTCGTTTTGCATGAAGTGCATGAAAGACAAACAGGAGACAAACATTGAGCACTCTGAAGGTAATGAAGAGCTCACCTGTTGTGGCTGTTGTCCATTCCCATCACACCATCCGACCAGGAGGGGGACTGGCTGGGCCCCTGCTGGCTGTAGGGACTCATGCCCATGTTCATGTCGTTCGGACCTGCAGAGAAGGATATCAGTTAGCTGCTATCGGCGCAACTCGGCACTGCTCAACTCCACTCGCTCAAAGGAACAATAATGCTGCTTACCCATGTCCATCAGCTGCTGCTGCAGCATTGACCTGCTGCCTGGTACGCTGTTTGATCTGCCCACCATGGGACCTCCCATCATGCCTTTGGAGTTGTAGTCCATCCCAGGGCGGATCATGGAAGGGTGTCCCGCGGATCCCACTGGACTGCCGCTCGACCTCGACATCCCCCAGTCTCCGGAGCCGCCCATTGGAGAGCGCTGGGGCACGCCCATTCCCCGGTTCATCATTCCTGTTGATGTGCACCCCACACACTGGAATTTTAGTTCATTTGCATTTATTTGCTTTACAGATGACCTTATCCAGAGCAAAATACTGTACCAGCTTTTTCAACATTTTATCCACTGATTCACTTTAAACACCAAGAGCTCCCACCCATGAAACAAACCTGCAGCATCTACCTGTCCAGTTCCCTAACTGTTCAGAGCAACAGACACCGACAGCTACACGGACACATACCTATGTTCCCTGGGAAGTTTTCCGGGCCCCCCATCATACGCTGGCTGTCCATGTTCTCCTGCTTGATGAGCATGGGGCAGGGGGCACTGCGCCGCCCCGCCACGCCCATCCCACCAGCAGGCTTCCCGTCCACAGACACTGCCCTCTGAAAGGGGACGCGAGGGACCGACGGCATGCCTGGAAAACAGGGACGATTGGAAAGAGGTGATTAGAGGAGAATGGGCGGCAGAGCAGAGGCATTCCATAACTGCTAAAATGGACAGAGCGCTATGGTTACCCTGTGTGCTGTCGTCAGGGCAGTTCTGCCGCTTGTTGCCACCATCGGTTCCCCCTCCTGCTCCTGCCTCAGGGTAGAGACCTGAACCAGAGTTCCTCAGGCCTCCTAAGATCGTCTCTAGAGTGTACAGCTGAGAGACAACAGGACAGGGAAGATGTCACCCATACAATACTGTATTATATTCATCCATACAGGGCTAAAGAAAAATCTAAAGAACACCTGGCTGCCAGAGAATTATCCTTGACATTATACGCAGATGATTCAGATGGCTAGGACATGTACTTGGACTGGACCAGCTTTGTGTCCCAAAAATTGCACTAAGATGGACTCCATCTGCTGAAAGGAAACCTGACTGGCCTAAAACTACAGGTGGAAAGAGAGTAGTGGCCTTATAACCCACAGGGTACAAAGAGGACTGAGTGAGTTGGTCATTACTGGGCCATGTTAAATACATTAACTAAATCTATGTTCATTTGGTTGTGTTGCATCTACAATTATGCAAAACACTCTGATATAACTGTTAATAAAAATGCACTGGGTGCATCACCTCATCACTGGGCTCAGTCTTTATCTTGTTTTCCACATTTTCGGGAGTGGAGGCGGCGATGGCGGAGCTGCTGCAGGCGCCCAGGCCAGCCTTGCCCTCCAAATCCTCCAGCTTTGGCTTGATGTCTACAGGGTCTTTGGAGTCGTCCTTGTTGAGAAGGTAGTGCAGCAGGGCATGGGTCTTCTCCTTCTTGGGACTGTGCTGCTCCTGCTTGGTGTCCGTGACGCCCGGCCCCGATGAGCCCCCGCTGGTGGTGCCTGTCCCGGCTGACTCCGCCCCTGCAGGATCAAGGGCCTGGCCCGGCACCTTCCCCGTGGCCTCGGCCGTGATTTTGGCCACCTCGTCCGGGGTGTTCCCGTTCTGCAGGAGCTTGTGGAGGATCTTGTGCTTCTCCTGCAGGGAAGCGGAGTACTGGGCTGTGCCGGAGGCCTGCCCGGAGCCGGCAGCAGCAGAAGAGGAGGAGACTCCGGTGGAGGAGGGGCTGGTGATGCAGCCGGCAGGGTCCTTGGCTTCCGCGCCTGTGGGGGTGGTGACGGCAGCAGGAGGGACAGGCGGTCCGCTGCTGCCTCCCAGGCTCAGCTCCTCGGTGGGAGTGGTCAGGAGCTGCAGGAGCTTCTTGTGGCCCTTGCTCTCAGGGACCCGCCTGTGGGGCTCGGAGCTGGCAGGGCCTGCTGGGGCCGCCTCGCCGCTCTCCTTGCTGCCATGCAGGCCTGCCTGGCTGTCGGGCCTTTCGCCAGCGTTGTCAGCGGATGGGGTGTGGTGGTGATGGTGCAGGTGGTGGTGGTGGTCCCCCCCAGCACTGTATGGGCTTTTGGAGTCCACATGGCCTGGCTTACAGTGGGCCTGCTGTTGTTGCTGCTGCTGCTGCTGCTGTTGTTGTTGTTGTTGTGGTTGTGGTTGTGGTTGCTGTTGCTGTGATGGTTGCTGCTGTGGCGCTTGTTGTGAGGAGTTGATGCTGGGAGAACTGTCAGGTTTGTGTGCTGGTGAGGTCAGAGTGGATGACAGTGAGTTGCCCACTCCTTCACTGATGGCTTGCAGTGCATTGAGAGAGCTGCTGGAGAAGGAGCTGCTCCCTCCTGGGCCACCGCCTCCTCCCCCTGCTCCTCCAGAGCTGCCCGGGCCCATGGGAGAGGGCATCCCTGCAAAACAAACACAGCTGTGAGCCTCCCACGTACATTATGTGCAGTGCATTATTGAATCATCACAGAGAACAAACAAAAGGTTAATTAAGCTTTTGGCACAGACGTACCCCCTGGAGAGAACTGGCTGGCGCCCATTTTGGGACTCCCTCGTGTCCTGGGTGACATCATGAGGTTCTGCTGGGGGACGTTCATGCCTGGACTGCTCTGGGAGGGGCTGTTCATGCCCAGCCCATATGCTCCCCCCTGGAAGGGCGGATGCTGCTGCTGCGCCATTCCAGGTCCTGGGTGACTCATCTGATTCATTTGGTTCATCTGATTCATTTGATTCATCTGGCTCATCTGGTTCATTTGATTCATCTGGTTCATTGGATTCATTGGATTCATCTGGTTGACTTGGTTCATCTGCATCATCCTGTTGCTGCCACTGTACATGGAGTTGCCCATCTGGCCCATGTGACCCTGTTCATTCATGCTATAGCCTCTGTTCATGCCCATGCCCATTCCCCCGCCAGGTGGCATGTTCATTTGGGCGTTGGGGTTGGAGTTACCCATTCCCTGGGGCCTCATTCCACCCTGCATCATTCCAGCCTGGCTGTTGCGATACCCATTCTGCTCCCTGAGACAAAGCAGATGACAAACCTTTACCACCACAGCACTACTGACACCACTGAGCCTACAAGGGATGTGCCATTTCTGTATATTTCTGCCACAATTCTGTATACCAGGTGAACAGGGTCTTACCTGTGCAGCAGGTGTGTGGATATGAAGCCTTGTGGCTCACTGGACATGGGGTGGCGGTACAGCTTGCTTTTGGTTTGCGCCGTGACTGGAGTTCCGTCAGACAGAGAGAAGCGGTACAGGGGGGTTTCGGCGTGGCCCTGCAGGAAGGCTGAGGGGAGGGCAGGCAGAGAATGCATGAATCTTCTGTGAGTGTTTAACAGAGGTGGTGAATTTGACCCACTGGATGGATGCGGGAGATGGATATACCTTCGTGGTAGTGCCGGCGGTGAGACCAGGGCTGACCCTCGCTGTGGTGCAGGAACATCTGGATGCACCTGCGCCACAGGTCCTCCCAGCCGGGCCGCATGGAAGCGCGCAGGGAGTTGTGGTCGATCTGGATCAGCTTGCCTGTTGGGGTGACAGAAGAGCAGCTCTGGGTCAGTTCTGTGGGGGTTCTGACACTGATCAACATCCACACCACTGTATGAACACTCCACACCGCTGATCCGTACGCACACTCCTCACTGCTGATCCGTAGCCACACTCCACCG